>NW_025746635.1:82500-97328 GCF_021184085.1 Oncorhynchus gorbuscha | reverse complement strand
AGAGTGTTACTAGTCCATTAACTAGTGGAAACCTGTCCCAGAGTGTTACTAGTCATTAACTAGTGGAAGCTTGTTCCAGAGTGTTACTAGTCTTTAACTAGTGGAAGTGGAAGCCTGTCCCAGAGTGTTACTAGTCATTAACTACTGGAAGCCTGTCCCAGAGTGTTACTAGTCATAACTAGTGAAAGTGGAAGCCTGTCCCAGAGTGTTACTAGTCATTATCTAGTGGAAGCCTGCCCCTGAGTGTAACTAGTCATTAACTAGTGGAAGCCTGCCCCAGAGTGTAACTAGTCATTAACTAGTGGAAGCCTGCCCCTGAGTGTAACTAGTCATTAACTAGTGGAAGCCTGCCCCTGAGTGTTACTAGTCATTAACTAGTGGAAGCCTGTCCCAGAGTGTAACTAGTCATTAACTAGTGGAAGCCTGTCCCAGAGTGTTACTAGTCATAACTAGTGAAAGTGGAAGCCTGTCCCAGAGTGTTACTAGTCATTATCTAGTGGAAGCCTGTCCCAGAGTGTTACTAGTCATTAACTAGTGGAAGCCTGTCCCAGAGTGTTACTAGTCATTAACTAGTGGAAGCCTGTCCCAGAGTGTTACTAGTCATTAACTAGTGGAAGCCTGTCCCAGAGTGTTACTAGTCATTAACTAGTGGAAGCCTGTCCCAGAGTGTTACTAGTCATTAACTAGTGGAAGCCTGTCCCAGAGTGTTACTAGTCATTAACTAGTGGAAGTGGAAGCCTGTCCCAGAGTGCTACTAGTCATTAACTAGTGGAAGCCTGTCCCAGAGTGTAACTAGTCATTAACTAGTGGAAGCCTGCCCCTGAGTGTAACTAGTCATTAACTAGTGGAAGCCTGTCCCAGAGTGTTACTAGTCATTAACTAGAGGAAGCCTGTCCCAGAGTGTTACTAGTCATTAACTAGTGGAAGTCTGCCCCAGAGTGTTACTAGTCATTAACTAGTGGAAGCCGGTCCCAGAGTGTTACTAGTCATTAACTAGTGGAAGTGGAAGCCTGTCCCAGAGTGTAACTAGTCATTAACTAGTGGAAGCCTGTCCCAGAGTGTAACTAGTCATTAACTAGTGGAAGCCTGTCTCAGAGTGTTACTAGTCATTAATTAGTGGAAGCCTGTCCCAGAGTGTAACTAGTCATTAACTAGAAGAAGCCTGTCCCAGAGTGTTACTAGTCATTAACTAGTGTAAGTGGAAGCCTGTCCCTGAGTGTAACTAGTCATTAACTAGTGGAAGCCTGCCCCTGAGTGTAACTAGTCATTAACTAGTGGAAGCCTGCCCCTGAGTGTAACTAGTCATTAACTAGTGGAAGCCTGCCCCTGAGTGTAACTAGTCATTAACTAGTGGAAGCCTGCCCCTGAGTGTAACTAGTCATTAACTAGTGGAAGCCTGCCCCTGAGTGTTACTAGTCATTAACTAGTGGAAGCCTGTCCCAGAGTGTAACTAGTCATTAACTAGTGGAAGCCTGTCCCAGAGTGTTACTAGTCATTAACTAGTGGAAGCCTGTCCCAGAGTGCTACTAGTCATTAACTAGTATAAGCCTGTCCCAGAGTGTTACTAGTCATTAACTAGTATAAGCCTGTCCCAGAGTGTTACTAGTCATTAACTAGTATAAGCCTGTCCCAGAGTGTTACTAGTCATTAACTAGTATAAGCCTGTCCCAGAGTGTTACTAGTCATTAACTAGTGGAAGCCTGTCCCAGAGTGCTACTAGTCATTAACTAGTGGAAGCCTGTCCCAGAGTGTTACTAGTCATTAACTAGTGGAAGCCTGTCCCAGAGTGTTACTAGTCATTAACTAGTGGAAGTGGAAGCCTGTCCCAGAGTGCTACTAGTCATTAACTAGTGGAAGCCTGTCCCAGAGTGTTACTAGTCATTAACTAGTGGAAGCCTGTCCCAGAGTGTTACTAGTCATTAACTAGTGGAAGTCTGCCCCAGAGTGTTACTAGTCATTAACTAGTGGAAGCCGGTCACAGAGTGTTACTAGTCATTAACTAGTGGAAGCCTGTCCCAGAGTGTTACTAGTCATTAACTAGTGGAAGCCTGTCCCAGAGTGTTACTAGTCATTAACTAGTGGAAGCCTGTCCCAGAGTGTTACTAGTCATTAACTAGTGGAAGCCTGTCCCAGAGTGTTACTAGTCATTAACTAGTGGAAGCCGGTCCCAGAGTGTTACTAGTCATTAACTAGTGGAAGTGGAAGCCTGTCCCAGAGTGTAACTAGTCATTAACTAGTGGAAGCCTGTCCCAGAGTGTTACTAGTCATTAACTAGTGGAAGCCTGTCCCAGAGTGTTACTAGTCATTAACTAGTGGAAGCCTGTCCCAGAGTGTTACTAGTCATTAACTAGTGGAAGCCTGTCCCAGAGTGTTACTAGTCATTAACTAGTGGAAGTGGAAGCCTGTCCAAGAGTGTAACTAGTCATTAACTAGTGGAAGCCTGTCCCAGAGTGTTACTAGTCATTAACTAGTGGAAGCCTGTCCCAGAGTGTTACTAGTCATTAACTAGTGGAAGCCGGTCCCAGAGTGTTACTAGTCATTAACTAGTGGAAGTGGAAGCCTGTCCCAGAGTGTAACTAGTCATTAACTAGTGGAAGCCTGTCCCAGAGTGTTACTAGTCATTAACTAGTGGAAGCCTGTCCCAGAGTGTAACTAGTCATTAACTAGTGGAAGTGGAAGCCTGTCCCAGAGTGTAACTAGTCATTAACTAGTGGAAGCCTGTCCCAGAGTGTTACTAGTCATTAACTAGTGGAAGCCTGTCCCAGAGTGTTACTAGTCATTAACTAGTGGAAGCCTGCCCCAGAGTGTAACTAGTCATTAACTAGTGGAATCCTGTCCCTGAGTGTTACTAGTCATTAATTAGTGGAAGCCTGCCCCAGAGTGTAACTAGTCATTAACTAGTGGAAGTCTGCCCCAGAGTGTAACTAGTCATTAACTAGTGGAAGCCTGTCCCAGAGTGTTACTAGTCATTAACTAGAGGAAGCCTGTCCCAGAGTGTTACTAGTCCATTAGCTAGTGGAAGCCTGTCCCAGAGTGTTACTAGTCATTAACTAGTGGAAGCCTGTCCCAGAGTGTTACTAGTCATTAACTAGTATAAGCCTGTCCCAGAGTGTTACTAGTCATTAACTAGTGGAAGCCTGTCACAGAGTGTTACTAGTCATTAACTAGTGGAAGCCGGTCACTGAGTGTTACTAGTCATTAACTAGTGGAAGCCTGTCCCAGAGTGTTACTAGTCATTAACTAGTGGAAGCCTGTCCCAGAGTGTTACTAGTCATTAACTAGTGGAAGTGGAAGCCTGTCCCAGAGTGTTACTAGTCATTAACTACTGGAAGCCTGTCCCAGAGTGTTACTAGTCATTAACTAGTGGAAGCCTGTCCCAGAGTGTTACTAGTCATTAACTAGTGGAAGCCTGTCCCAGAGTGTTACTAGTCATTAACTAGTGGAAGTGGAAGCCTGTCCCAGAGTGTTACTAGTCATTAACTAGTGGAAGCCTGTCCCAGAGTGTTACTAGTCATTAACTAGTGGAAGTGGAAGCCTGTCCCTGAGTGTAACTAGTCATTAACTAGTGGAAGCCTGCCCCTGAGTGTTACTAGTCATTAACTAGTGGAAGCCTGTCCCAGAGTGTAACTAGTCATTAACTAGTGGAAGCCTGTCCCAGAGTGTTACTAGTCATAACTAGTGGAAGTGGAAGCCTGTCCCAGAGTGTTACTAGTCATTAACTAGTGGAAGCCTGTCCCAGAGTGTTACTAGTCATTAACTAGTGGAAGTCTGCCCCAGAGTGTTACTAGTCATTAACTAGTGGAAGCCGGTCACAGAGTGTTACTAGTCATTAACTAGTGGAAGCCTGTCCCAGAGTGTTACTAGTCATTAACTAGTGGAATCCTGTCCCTGAGTGTTACTAGTCATTAATTAGTGGAAGCCTGCCCCAGAGTGTAACTAGTCATTAACTAGTGGAAGTCTGCCCCAGAGTGTAACTAGTCATTAACTAGTGGAAGCCTGTCCCAGAGTGTTACTAGTCATTAACTAGAGGAAGCCTGTCCCAGAGTGTTACTAGTCCATTAGCTAGTGGAAGCCTGTCCCAGAGTGTTACTAGTCATTAACTAGTGGAAGCCTGTCCCAGAGTGTTACTAGTCATTAACTAGTATAAGCCTGTCCCAGAGTGTTACTAGTCATTAACTAGTGGAAGCCTGTCACAGAGTGTTACTAGTCATTAACTAGTGGAAGCCGGTCACTGAGTGTTACTAGTCATTAACTAGTGGAAGCCTGTCCCAGAGTGTTACTAGTCATTAACTAGTGGAAGCCTGTCCCAGAGTGTTACTAGTCATTAACTAGTGGAAGTGGAAGCCTGTCCCAGAGTGTTACTAGTCATTAACTACTGGAAGCCTGTCCCAGAGTGTTACTAGTCATTAACTAGTGGAAGCCTGTCCCAGAGTGTTACTAGTCATTAACTAGTGGAAGCCTGTCCCAGAGTGTTACTAGTCATTAACTAGTGGAAGTGGAAGCCTGTCCCAGAGTGTTACTAGTCATTAACTAGTGGAAGCCTGTCCCAGAGTGTTACTAGTCATTAACTAGTGGAAGTGGAAGCCTGTCCCAGAGTGTAACTAGTCATTAACTAGTGGAAGCCTGTCCCAGAGTGTTACTAGTCATTAACTAGTGGAAGCCTGTCCCAGAGTGTTACTAGTCATTAACTAGTGGAAGCCTGTCCCAGAGTGTTACTAGTCATTAACTAGTGGAAGTGGAAGCCTGTCCCAGAGTGCTACTAGTCATTAACTAGTGGAAGCCTGTCCCAGAGTGTTACTAGTCATTAACTAGTGGAAGCCTGTCCCAGAGTGTTACTAGTCATTAACTAGTGGAAGTCTGCCCCAGAGTGTTACTAGTCATTAACTAGTGGAAGCCGGTCACAGAGTGTTACTAGTCATTAACTAGTGGAAGCCTGTCCCAGAGTGTTACTAGTCATTAACTAGTGGAAGCCTGTCCCAGAGTGTTACTAGTCATTAACTAGTGGAAGCCTGTCCCAGAGTGTTACTAGTCATTAACTAGTGGAAGCCTGTCCCAGAGTGTTACTAGTCATTAACTAGTGGAAGCCGGTCCCAGAGTGTTACTAGTCATTAACTAGTGGAAGTGGAAGCCTGTCCCAGAGTGTAACTAGTCATTAACTAGTGGAAGCCTGTCCCAGAGTGTTACTAGTCATTAACTAGTGGAAGCCTGTCCCAGAGTGTTACTAGTCATTAACTAGTGGAAGCCTGTCCCAGAGTGTTACTAGTCATTAACTAGTGGAAGCCTGTCCCAGAGTGTTACTAGTCATTAACTAGTGGAAGTGGAAGCCTGTCCAAGAGTGTAACTAGTCATTAACTAGTGGAAGCCTGTCCCAGAGTGTTACTAGTCATTAACTAGTGGAAGCCTGTCCCAGAGTGTTACTAGTCATTAACTAGTGGAAGCCGGTCCCAGAGTGTTACTAGTCATTAACTAGTGGAAGTGGAAGCCTGTCCCAGAGTGTAACTAGTCATTAACTAGTGGAAGCCTGTCCCAGAGTGTTACTAGTCATTAACTAGTGGAAGCCTGTCCCAGAGTGTAACTAGTCATTAACTAGTGGAAGTGGAAGCCTGTCCCAGAGTGTAACTAGTCATTAACTAGTGGAAGCCTGTCCCAGAGTGTTACTAGTCATTAACTAGTGGAAGCCTGTCCCAGAGTGTTACTAGTCATTAACTAGTGGAAGCCTGCCCCAGAGTGTAACTAGTCATTAACTAGTGGAATCCTGTCCCTGAGTGTTACTAGTCATTAATTAGTGGAAGCCTGCCCCAGAGTGTAACTAGTCATTAACTAGTGGAAGTCTGCCCCAGAGTGTAACTAGTCATTAACTAGTGGAAGCCTGTCCCAGAGTGTTACTAGTCATTAACTAGAGGAAGCCTGTCCCAGAGTGTTACTAGTCCATTAGCTAGTGGAAGCCTGTCCCAGAGTGTTACTAGTCATTAACTAGTGGAAGCCTGTCCCAGAGTGTTACTAGTCATTAACTAGTATAAGCCTGTCCCAGAGTGTTACTAGTCATTAACTAGTGGAAGCCTGTCACAGAGTGTTACTAGTCATTAATTAGTGGAAGCCGGTCACTGAGTGTTACTAGTCATTAACTAGTGGAAGCCTGTCCCAGAGTGTTACTAGTCATTAACTAGTGGAAGCCTGTCCCAGAGTGTTACTAGTCATTAACTAGTGGAAGTGGAAGCCTGTCCCAGAGTGTTACTAGTCATTAACTACTGGAAGCCTGTCCCAGAGTGTTACTAGTCATTAACTAGTGGAAGCCTGTCCCAGAGTGTTACTAGTCATTAACTAGTGGAAGCCTGTCCCAGAGTGTTACTAGTCATTAACTAGTGGAAGTGGAAGCCTGTCCCAGAGTGTTACTAGTCATTAACTAGTGGAAGCCTGTCCCAGAGTGTTACTAGTCATTAACTAGTGGAAGTGGAAGCCTGTCCCTGAGTGTAACTAGTCATTAACTAGTGGAAGCCTGCCCCTGAGTGTTACTAGTCATTAACTAGTGGAAGCCTGTCCCAGAGTGTAACTAGTCATTAACTAGTGGAAGCCTGTCCCAGAGTGTTACTAGTCATAACTAGTGGAAGTGGAAGCCTGTCCCAGAGTGTTACTAGTCATTAACTAGTGGAAGCCGGTCACAGAGTGTTACTAGTCATTAACTAGTGGAAGCCTGTCCCAGAGTGTTACTAGTCATTAACTAGTGGAATCCTGTCCCTGAGTGTTACTAGTCATTAATTAGTGGAAGCCTGCCCCAGAGTGTAACTAGTCATTAACTAGTGGAAGTCTGCCCCAGAGTGTAACTAGTCATTAACTAGTGGAAGCCTGTCCCAGAGTGTTACTAGTCATTAACTAGAGGAAGCCTGTCCCAGAGTGTTACTAGTCCATTAGCTAGTGGAAGCCTGTCCCAGAGTGTTACTAGTCATTAACTAGTGGAAGCCTGTCCCAGAGTGTTACTAGTCATTAACTAGTATAAGCCTGTCCCAGAGTGTTACTAGTCATTAACTAGTGGAAGCCTGTCACAGAGTGTTACTAGTCATTAACTAGTGGAAGCCGGTCACTGAGTGTTACTAGTCATTAACTAGTGGAAGCCTGTCCCAGAGTGTTACTAGTCATTAACTAGTGGAAGCCTGTCCCAGAGTGTTACTAGTCATTAACTAGTGGAAGTGGAAGCCTGTCCCAGAGTGTTACTAGTCATTAACTACTGGAAGCCTGTCCCAGAGTGTTACTAGTCATTAACTAGTGGAAGCCTGTCCCAGAGTGTTACTAGTCATTAACTAGTGGAAGCCTGTCCCAGAGTGTTACTAGTCATTAACTAGTGGAAGTGGAAGCCTGTCCCAGAGTGTTACTAGTCATTAACTAGTGGAAGCCTGTCCCAGAGTGTTACTAGTCATTAACTAGTGGAAGTGGAAGCCTGTCCCTGAGTGTAACTAGTCATTAACTAGTGGAAGCCTGCCCTGAGTGTTACTAGTCATTAACTAGTGGAAGCCTGTCCCAGAGTGTAACTAGTCATTAACTAGTGGAAGCCTGTCCCAGAGTGTTACTAGTCATAACTAGTGGAAGTGGAAGCCTGTCCCAGAGTGTTACTAGTCATTAACTAGTGGAAGCCTGTCCCAGAGTGTTACTAGTCATTAACTAGTGGAAGTCTGCCCCAGAGTGTTACTAGTCATTAACTAGTGGAAGCCGGTCACAGAGTGTTACTAGTCATTAACTAGTGGAAGCCTGTCCCAGAGTGTTACTAGTCATTAACTAGTGGAAGCCTGTCCCAGAGTGTTACTAGTCATTAACTAGTGGAAGCCTGTCCCAGAGTGTTACTAGTCATTAACTAGTGGAAGCCTGTCCCAGAGTGTTACTAGTCATTAACTAGTGGAAGCCGGTCCCAGAGTGTTACTAGTCATTAACTAGTGGAAGTGGAAGCCTGTCCCAGAGTGTAACTAGTCATTAACTAGTGGAAGCCTGTCCCAGAGTGTTACTAGTCATTAACTAGTGGAAGCCTGTCCCAGAGTGTTACTAGTCATTAACTAGTGGAAGCCGGTCCCAGAGTGTTACTAGTCATTAACTAGTGGAAGTGGAAGCCTGTCCCAGAGTGTAACTAGTCATTAACTAGTGGAAGCCTGTCCCAGAGTGTTACTAGTCATTAACTAGTGGAAGCCTGTCCCAGAGTGTTACTAGTCATTAACTAGTGGAAGCCTGTCCCAGAGTGTTACTAGTCATTAACTAGTGGAAGCCTGTCCCAGAGTGTTACTAGTCATTAACTAGTGCAAGTGGAAGCCTGTCCCAGAGTGTAACTAGTCATTAACTAGTGGAAGCCTGTCCCAGAGTGTTACTAGTCATTAACTAGTGGAAGCCTGTCCCAGAGTGTTACTAGTCATTAACTAGTGGAAGCCGGTCCCAGAGTGTTACTAGTCATTAACTAGTGGAAGTGGAAGCCTGTCCCAGAGTGTAACTAGTCATTAACTAGTGGAAGCCTGTCCCAGAGTGTTACTAGTCATTAACTAGTGGAAGCCTGTCCCAGAGTGTAACTAGTCATTAACTAGTGGAAGTGGAAGCCTGTCCCAGAGTGTAACTAGTCATTAACTAGTGGAAGCCTGTCCCAGAGTGTTACTAGTCATTAACTAGTGGAAGCCTGTCCCAGAGTGTTACTAGTCATTAACTAGTGGAAGCCTGCCCCAGAGTGTAACTAGTCATTAACTAGTGGAATCCTGTCCCTGAGTGTTACTAGTCATTAATTAGTGGAAGCCTGCCCCAGAGTGTAACTAGTCATTAACTAGTGGAAGTCTGCCCCAGAGTGTAACTAGTCATTAACTAGTGGAAGCCTGTCCCAGAGTGTTACTAGTCATTAACTAGAGGAAGCCTGTCCCAGAGTGTTACTAGTCCATTAGCTAGTGGAAGCCTGTCCCAGAGTGTTACTAGTCATTAACTAGTGGAAGCCTGTCCCAGAGTGTTACTAGTCATTAACTAGTATAAGCCTGTCCCAGAGTGTTACTAGTCATTAACTAGTGGAAGCCTGTCACAGAGTGTTACTAGTCATTAACTAGTGGAAGCCGGTCACTGAGTGTTACTAGTCATTAACTAGTGGAAGCCTGTCCCAGAGTGTTACTAGTCATTAACTAGTGGAAGCCTGTCCCAGAGTGTTACTAGTCATTAACTAGTGGAAGTGGAAGCCTGTCCCAGAGTGTTACTAGTCATTAACTAGTGGAAGCCTGTCCCAGAGTGTTACTAGTCATTAACTAGTGGAAGCCTGTCCCAGAGTGTTACTAGTCATTAACTAGTGGAAGCCTGTCCCAGAGTGTTACTAGTCATTAACTAGTGGAAGTGGAAGCCTGTCCCAGAGTGTTACTAGTCATTAACTAGTGGAAGCCTGTCCCAGAGTGTTACTAGTCATTAACTAGTGGAAGTGGAAGCCTGTCCCTGAGTGTAACTAGTCATTAACTAGTGGAAGCCTGCCCCTGAGTGTTACTAGTCATTAACTAGTGGAAGCCTGTCCCAGAGTGTAACTAGTCATTAACTAGTGGAAGCCTGTCCCAGAGTGTTACTAGTCATAACTAGTGGAAGTGGAAGCCTGTCCCAGAGTGTTACTAGTCATTAACTAGTGGAAGCCTGTCCCAGAGTGTTACTAGTCATTAACTAGTGGAAGTCTGCCCCAGAGTGTTACTAGTCATTAACTAGTGGAAGCCGGTCCCAGAGTGTTACTAGTCATTAACTAGTGGAAGTGGAAGCCTGTCCCAGAGTGTTACTAGTCATTAACTAGTGGAAGCCTGTCCCAGAGTGTAACTAGTCATTAACTAGTGGAAGCCTGTCCCAGAGTGTTACTAGTCATTAACTAGTGGAAGCCTGTCCCAGAGTGTTACTAGTCATTAACTAGTATAAGCCTGTCCCAGAGTGTTACTAGTCATTAACTAGTATACGCCTGTCCCAGAGTGTAACTAGTCATTAACTAGTGGAAGCCTGTCCCAGAGTGTTACTTGTCATTAACTAGTATAAGCCTGTCCCAGAGTGTTACTAGTCATTAACTAGTGGAAGCCTGTCCCAGAGTGTTACTAGTCATTAACTAGTGGAAGCCTGTCCCAGAGTGTTACTAGTCATTAACTAGAGGAAGCCTGTCCCAGAGTGTTACTAGTCCATTAGCTAGTGGAAGCCTGTCCCAGAGTGTTACTAGTCATTAACTAGTGGAAGCCTGTCCCAGAGTGTTACTAGTCATTAACTAGTGGAAGCCTGTCACAGAGTGTTACTAGTCATTAACTAGTGGAAGTGGAAGCCTGTCCCAGAGTGTTACTAGTCATTAACTAGTGGAAGCCTGTCCCAGAGTGTTACTAGTCATTAACTAGTGGAAGCCTGTCCCAGAGTGTTACTAGTCTTTAACTAGTGGAAGTGGAAGCCTGTCCCAGAGTGTTACTAGTCATTAACTAGTGGAAGCCTGTCCCAGAGTGTTACTAGTCTTTAACTAGTGGAAGTGGAAGCCTGTCCCAGAGTGTTACTAGTCATTAACTAGTGGAAGCCTGTCCCAGAGTGTTACTAGTCTTTAACTAGTGGAAGTGGAAGCCTGTCCCAGAGTGTTACTAGTCATTAACTAGTGGAAGCCTGTCCCAGAGTGTTACTAGTCTTTAACTAGTGGAAGTGGAAGCCTGTCCCAGAGTGTTACTAGTCATTAACTAGTGGAAGCCTGTCCCAGAGTGTTACTAGTCATTAACTAGAGGAAGCCTGTCCCAGAGTGTTACTAGTCATTAACTAGTGGAAGCCTGTCCCAGAGTGTTACTAGTCATTAACTAGTGGAAGCCTGTCCCAGAGTGTTACTAGTCATTAACTAGTGGAAGCCGGTCCCAGAGGTTGTGACACGTGGCATCTTTTTTGTTTGCTCTTTGAGTTAAAATGTATTTCCCATGAATCAGTTTTGCTTTTATTTATGTTTTTCATTCTGTATCTGATTTAAAGAATCCATAGTCCTGGCTCCATCCTGGCTCCATTCTGGCTCCATCCTGGCTCCATTCTGGCTCCATCCTGGCTCCATAGTCTGAAAAGGGCAGTAGTTGTATTATTTCAACAACTATCCTTTTCTAAAAGTTTTCATTTTTTAGGCTCTTGCCAGATCCTGTGTGTTGATCCACCAGTTTGATTTAATTTCCGTTGAACTAATTTGCATATTTCTGAAAAGTTACTTGGGTTGTAGTTTAAGTCATATTTACATGTCTCGAGTCATTAGAGTTGGAACAAGAGGCATTTATCAGAACTGAGGACAGAGAAAGAAAGCCCTGTTGACCACGCAGGCTTCGTGTATTTTAGTCACATTGGGAAGGGGGGGTGTATTTACTTTAGGACGGTCGGGGGTTTGCCAAACACTGCTGCAGTTGTTCAATCACACGTTCGCACCAAGCCAAGAACCTCAATCCCTCCACAGTTGTGCATAGACTCGTTTTTATTTATTATGAACCCCCGACTCTCTGTGTCAATTCTACAAAAAAACATGCTTTCTTAAGACCTTACCGTGTAGCTAAGTTTGTCCTCTGTTGTTGCGTGCCTTTCTTTGTTTGCTAATTTTTTTGCGTTTTAATACGTTAATGAAATACAACCAGTTTCTAAGTTGAGATTCAATACGCACATGCACATGCGCGCTGAGCTGTCATTGACAATCAACAACGAGGAAACAGTCGGTGCTTGTATTATTTCATTAGCGTTTTATTTAAAAAAAAACTTGTGCATTTCAGTTTAGCGACTGGAAGGAGTCAGAGGTTAATTTAAAAACGAGATTCTACGCTCAAAACTGTGGAGGAGTTGAGGAAGGCCTTCTTGGGAAGTTCACTCCAAGTTTCACCACCCGACAGTGTAGAAACACACTCTCTCCCCCCCCCCCCCCTCTCTCTCTCTCCCCCTCTCTCCCCCTCTCTCTCTGTTCAGCCACCATGCAACACTACTGGAAAAGTTGCAAATGCTACAGTTACAATTAAGGAACCACGCCTTTACCGTTCTTTTCTCTGCCTGAATGACTGTATTTATACCAGCAGACCTCGGCCGACTGACCAACTGTTGCGTCTCACTCACTCTCTTCTGTTTTAGAGAAACGCTGTGGTTGAAAGCTTGTTTCTTTCATTATTTTATTATCGCGAGAGGAGAGGGTCCTGACCAGCAGCGCAGACGAGCTGAGGAGAAGCTCTCGGTCCAGTCAGTCCCCTAACTCCGCTCTGAAACAAGGGACTGCTGCCCTCATCAACACACCGCTGACATGGACTATTTCAACCTCTTCTTCTTATTGTGTTTTTCCTGGAAACACTTCATTTCCAATGCCCACTCATCTGACAGCAATCAGCAGCCAATTTCAACAGGTAAGTGGCTTAGGCTATTAGAAAACTATTCTTGTCCTTTAGCCAACACGTTTGTAAATAACACGGATGCCTTTTAGTCTGGTTTTGATACATTTATTAATACTTTATAGCCCAATAAAAGTGTTTATTTTCCCAAAATGTTACTTTGATTTCCTGAGTTATTTTGCTATTTATATTGCGTGCTGTCTACTAATGTGTGATTTATTGGAAATATTATTATATATATATATATATGCTTATTTTTTAGGGGACAAAAATATACAACACAATATTCAAGTCAGGCCTATTACAAAAACACCCCTACACATCTAAATAAATAATAGAATATAAGAAGATGACAAATCACATTACCTACTTCACACATCAAATATTACCTCATTATATTCTAAAGTAAGCTGCAGATATTTTAATCCGTTTTTTATGTAATTAGATTTAGGATTTAATGAAACAACACATTCATAGGCCCACGTGAAGGCTTGGGATCTAGGTTATGTTTGGAGCTGTTATTCGGCAACAGGCCCTTAACGTGAGGAAGCAGAGGTTATGTTTGGAGCTGTTGGCTATTCAGCCTCAGGCCCTTAACGTGAGGAAGCACAGGTTATGTTTGGAGCTGTTGGCTATTCGGCCACAGGCCCTCAACGTGAGGAGGCACAGGTTATGTTTGGAGCTGTTATTCGGCCACAGGCCCTCAACGTGAGGAGGCACAGGTTATGTTTGGAGCTGTTGGCTATTCGGCCACAGGCCCTCAACGTGAGGAGGCACAGGTTATGTTTGGAGCTGTTATTCGGCCACAGGCCCTCAACGTGAGGAGGCACAGGTTATGTTTGGAGCTGTTATTCGGCCACAGGCCCTCAACGTGAGGAGGCACAGGTTATGTTTGGAGCTGTTGGCTATTCGGCCACAGGCCCTCAACGTGAGGAAGCACAGGTTATGTTTGGAGCTGTTGGCTATTCAGCCTCAGGCCCTTAACGTGAGGAAGCACAGGTTATGTTTGGAGCTGTTATTCGGCCTCAGGCCCTCAACGTGAGGAAGCTCAGGTTATGTTTGGAGCTGTTGGCTATTCAGCCTCAGGCCCTTAACGTGAGGAAGCACAGGTTATGTTTGGAGCTGTTATTCGGCCTCAGGCCCTTAACGTGAGGAAGCACAGGTTATGTTTGGAGCTGTTGGCTATTCAGCCTCAGGCCCTTAACGTGAGGAAGCACAGGTTCTACCTGCCAGTGCGAGTGTGAAAATGAGATGTCTGCTGTGTTTGCGAAGTGGAACATGGTGATGTCAACATTTACACTATAACGTTAAAGGACTTTCTCTTAAAGAGCAAATAAACTTCTGCGGTTTCTCACATTTCAGCCTTTATTGACGGGTCTGTGTGGCTGACGCACAAAGTTTAATGCATAGTGCGCCCGTCTTTTTATCTCCCTATACTGGAAAGTTATAGGATCCAAGTCAAAATAATGATTGTACCCAGTGCTTGACTCGGGGCAGGAGCTCGCTGGAGCTGAGTACAAGCGCCTCAAATGTTCTACTGCTCAAACTCTTGTTTTTCTTATAGAATATTAGTTAAACAGTGTTGTGGAGTTCCTTCACCTAAATACCGTATAAACAGTAGCAAAATGACTATCGCACCTATTTCAGTCCCAAGTCAAGCACTGGTTATAAGACAAAGTTACGCTTTACCAGGCCAATAAGTCTTATATAGAAGTCTCCTGTTAGCGTTTTAAAAACAAACTTTTCACTTGCCTGTATTAGTTTCAGTGTGTTTTCTCACGAGTTTGTGATTATTGGGTTAATCTGTAGACTCACTGTTTTGGTGCTATAATGTTGTGCTACCGAATGACAAGGCCACTCTGTTGGAATTAGTAGAATAGTCCTAATTCAACGGACTCTGTATGTGACTGAACAACAATCTTCTGCCTAGGGGTCTGGACCCTTATGGCACAGGTAACAGTGGGCGGCAGGGTAGCCTAGTGGTTGGACTAGTAACAAGTTGCAAGTTCAAATCCCAGAGCTGACAAGGTACAAATCTGTCGTTCTGCCCCTGAACAGGCAGTTAACCCACTGTTCCTAGGCCGTCATTGAAAATAAGAATTTGTTCTTAACTGACTTGGCTAGTTAAATAAAGGTCAAATAAAAGGTCAAATCCCTTCCATAGTGATCACTGGTTCAACCCTCACTCCGGCTGCACCAACCCTAATCTCGTCCACCAGCCTGGTAGCGATTAAGTCTGGGCATGAGGTTACCCTGACCCCCACACCACCCCTGATTTCCTACCCACCTAATAATTTGATCCTATAACATCATAGCAGGCCATGCTAGCCTTTTGGGGGCGTTTAGTGAGATTTGGTTGCGGACCCTCGACCTCGCGGCTGTGGAGAGAAACATTTACATTTTACATTTCATTTCCTGCAATTCTAAACATTTTGCCATCGGGCGTAAATAAATAAAAATAAATAAATAAAAATAAATAAATAAAAATAAATAAATAAAAATAAATAA
>NW_025746635.1:35000-75000 GCF_021184085.1 Oncorhynchus gorbuscha | reverse complement strand
ACAGCTGTAGAGGACCAAGTGAACAGAATGAACTGGCGTCTGGTGTGTGTGTGTGTGTGTGTGTGTGTGTGTGTGTGTGTGTGTGTGTGTGTGTGTGTGTGTGTGTGTGTGTGTGTGTGTGTGTGTGTGTGTGTGTGTGTGTGTGTGTGTGTGTGTGTGTGTGTGTGTGTGTGTGTGTGTGTTTGTGTGTGTGTGTGTGTTGATGCTGTACTAAATGTATCCCCCCTCTTTCCTCCTGGAGGATAAACCATGAAGAATGGCTGGAGTGGGTGGATGACAGATGGAGGAAGGGAGGAAAAGGAAAAGGGGGAGGATGACAGATGGAGGAAGGGAGGAAAAGGAAAAGGGGGAGGATGTAATTGTTAAACTATTCAGTAACCAGGTTCAGTTCATGTCAATTCCCTCTGGTACAACTTTGCTTTTTTGTTGATTATCTTTACTATTTTAATGTATCTGCTATCATTTGGTATGATGGAGTGGGAGGAGCCCTAACTAAATGTATCCCCTATCATTTGGTATGATGGAGTGGGAGGAGCCCTAACTAAATGTATCCCCTATCATTTGGTATGATGGAGTGGGAGGAGCCCTAACTAAATGTATCCCCTATCATTTGGTATGATGCTCTAACTAAATGTATCCCCTATCATTTGGGAGGAGCTCTAACTAAATGTATCCCCTATCATTTGGTATGATGGAGTGGGAGGAGCTCTAACTAAATGTATCCCCTATCATTTGGTATGATGGAGTGGGAGGAGCCCTAACTAAATGTATCCCCTATCATTTGGTATGATGGAGTGGGAGGAGCCCTAACTAAATGTATCCCCTATCATTTGGTATGATGGAGTGGGGGGCGAGATCTAATTCCCTAAATGACCCTTCTACCTCCGAGAGAGTTTTAATCTGTTTTTGTGACTGCTGTGTACTGTATATTCCACCTCAGGACAACAACAATAAGCTGGCACTCAACGAGATGTACGAGGCTATAATCAAGCAGAAAACCATGCATCCGGAAGCTGCTTCTCTTGTTGCCGGTGATTTTTAATTCTGCGCCACTAAGACACGTGATGCCCAACTTCTGTCAACGCGTCTCCTTCACCACTAGGGGGTGATAAAGTCCCAGACCATTGTTACTTAAACCCACAAGCAAGCACACAAGGCCCTCCCTTGTCCTCCCTTCGGCAAATCAGATCATGACTATACTCAAACAGGAAGTACCAGTGACGATCGACGTAGATAAAGGGTCCTCTGAAGCGGAAGCTAAGCCGCAGGACTGCTTTGACCAGTGCTGACTGGAATATGTTCCAAGACCTCCACCAATAGCATCGCCCTTATCAGAAAATGTATCGGCAAAGTGAAGGTCCACTACTTACCCAATTAAAGCCCTGGATTATCACAAACTAAAGGACGGAGCTCCCGTAGTACACAGGGCTATCGTAGCCAACCCGAGGTTACGGCTGAGGACATGAATACATATTAAAAAGTCCAGCTACAACCTCCACAGAGACATCAAACAGGCAAAAAGGACAATATAGGAGCAAGGTGGAATTCTATTGCACCGACTCCAGCGCTCCATGTGTCAGGGCCTGCAGTCCATTATGGATTACAAAGGAAGACCAAGCCATTATCTGTCCAATAATGCCTCTCTACCAGACGAACTCAACCAAATCAACGTAGAGCCGTCAGGACCCCTACCGAGCCAGAAGGCTGGGTGGTCTTTCTCCCAGGCCGATTTGAGTAAGGTTTTTAATTTGTTCAACACTCTCAAGGCCGCTGGGCTGGACGGTATTCCAGGGCACGTTTCTCAAAGCGCAGGACAGCTGCCAGGCATCGTCAAGGTCATTTTTAACCTCTACTTGTCCTAGCCTGTAATCCCCACATGATTCAAACTCACCAACATCATTCCTGTTTGCCAAGAACTAACCACAATGACTACCACCCTGTAGCACTCACATCTATAATCATGAAGTGATTTAAAAGTCATGGTACACATTAAATCCATCCTCCCGGACACCCTAGACCCACTCCAATTCGCATACTGCCCCAACAGATCTACAGATGATGCGATCTCAATTGCACTCCACACTGCCCTCTCCCGCCTGAACAAGAGGAATATCTATGTTAGAATGTTGTTCATCGACTACAGCTCAGCGTTCAACACCACAGAGCTCTCCAAGCACTTGACTGGACAGCTCCCTCTGCAACTAGATTCTGGACTCACTGAACCACACTGAACCTCAACACAGGGCCCAGCAGGGGTGTGTGCTTAGTCCCCTCTTGTACTCTCTGTTCACCCACCGCTGCGTGGCCAAGCACAACTCCAACACCATCATACAGTTAGCTGATGACACAACAGTGGTAGGACTGATCACCGACAACGATGAGACAGCCTATAGGAATGAGGAAAAGGAGGGCTGAACACGCCCCCATTAACATCGACAGGGCTGTAGTGGAGCAGGTTGAGAGCTTCAAGTTCCTTGGTGTCCACATCAACAAACTATCATCGTCCAAACATACCAAGACAGTTGTGAAGAGGGCACGACAAAACCTATTCCCCCTCAGGAGACTGAAAAGATGAGGCATGGGTCCTCAGATCCTCAAAAAGGTTCTACAGCTGCACCATCGAGAGCATCCTGACTGGTTACATCACTGCCTGGTATGGCGACTGCTCGGCGTCCGACCGTAAGGCACTACAGAGAGGAGTGCGTGCGCCCAATACAACCTTTGGGGCCAAGCTTCCTGCCATCCAAGACCTATATACCATGTGGTGGTGTGTACAGCCCAGTACATCACTGGGGCCAAGCTTCCTGCCATCCAGGACCTCTATACCATGTGTTGGTGTGTACAGCCCAGTACATCACTGGGGCCAAGCTTCCTGCCATCCAGGACCTCTATACCATGTGTTGGTGTGTACAGCCCAGTACATCACTGGGGCCAAGCTTCCTGCCATCCAGGACCCTATACCATGTGTTGGTGTGTACAGCCCAGTACATCACTAGCCAAGCCTCCTGCCATCCAGGACCTATATACTAGGTGGTGGTGTGTACAGCCCAGTACATCACTGGGGCCAAGCTTCCTGCCATCCAGGACCTCTATACCAGGCGGTGTCAGAAGAAGGCCCTATAATGTGTTTAAAGACTACAGTCACCAAGTCATAGATAATAAGGCTATGTACAGACTACCCCCTGTATAAAGCCTCATTATTTAAATTTTATTGTGTTACTTTTAATTTATTTTGAATTGTTTACTTTAGTTTATTTAGTAAATATTTGGATCTGTTTTGTGGGCGAATTTATAAGAATTTATAAAGAATACTGTAAGTACAGAAATGGTTTGTTCAGTGGGAGATTAATATCCAACTAGTCAGTGACAACTGTGTGGAGTGAGTTTGGAGTTTGACAGGAACTATGTAATCTCATTACAGTATTACTACTGATTTAAACCACATACTGTGTGCTAATCGTACTACGCACTATTTAACACGTACTGTTTAGTAAAAAGCATCAGGTTGGCATTTTGTTGTCCTGAATTTTTTTCCCTGGAGTTAGCTCTGCAGAGTGGTCACTAGCCGGCACAGCCACAAGTCATACAATCTGATTTTAAAACCTAACCTTAACACTAACCTTAACCGCACTGCTAACCCTAATGCCTAACCCTGACCTTAAAGGAAAGGTTCACCCATTTTTTTATGTTATATTGTTTTTGTGCATCTCTAAGTCATGTTCTATCAATCCCCAGGGGCCATTTCATGTTTTGTGCATCTCTAAGTCATGTTCTATCAATCCCCGGGAGCCATTTCATGTTTTGTGCATCTCTAAGTCATGTTCTATCAATCCCCGGGGGCCATTTCATGTTTTTGTGCATCTCTAAGTCATGTTCTATCAATCCCCAGGGGCCATTTCATGTTTTCTGCATTGACTTGGCTTTCAAGCAGGCAGAAATCCGTCCGGTATGACGTAGCACTGTGATAAAGTTCCTCTCACTAGAAATTCATATAAATACAACTTACAACATCTATCCTGTCAGATTTCAACACTGGCCAATGAGGATGTCTTCTATCCTGTCAAATTTCAATACTGGCCAATGAGGATGTCTTCTATCCAATGAGGATGTCTTCTATACTGTCAGATTTCAATACTGGCCAATGAGGATGTCTTCTATCCTGTCAGATTTCAATACTGGCCAATGAGGATGTCTTCTATCCTGTCAGATTTCAATATTGGCCAATGAGGATGTCTTCTCTCCAATGAGGATGTCTTCTATCCAATGAGGATGTCTTCTCTCCAATGAGGATGTCTTCTATCCAATGAGGATGTCTTCTATACTGTCAGATTTCAATACTGGCCAATGAGGATGTCTTCTATCCTGTCAGATTTCAATATTGGCCAATGAGGATATCTTCTATCCTGTCAAATTTCAATACTGGCCAATGAGGATGTCTTCTATCCAATGAGGATGTCTTCTATCCAATGAGGATGTCTTCTCTCCAATGAGGATGTCTTCTCTCCAATGAGGATGTCTTCTATCCAATGAGGATGTCTTCTATACTGTCAGATTTCAATACTGGCCAATGAGGATGTCTTCTATCCTGTCAAATTTCAATACTGGCCAATGAGGATGTCTTCTATCCAATGAGGATGTCTTCTATCCAATGAGGATGTCTTCTCTCCAATGAGGATGTCTTCTATCCAATGAGGATGTCTTCTATACTGTCAGATTTCAATACTGGCCAATGAGGATGTCTTCTATCCTGTCAAATTTCAATACTGGCCAATGAGGATGTCTTCTATCCTGTCAGATATCAATACTGGCCAATGAGGATGTCTTCTATCCTGTCAAATTTCAATACTGGCCAATGAGGATGTCTTCTATCCTGTCAGATATCAATACTGGCCAATGAGGATGTCTTCTATCCTGTCAGATTTCAATACTGGCCAATGAGGATGTCTTCTATCCTGTCAGATATCAATACTGGCCAATGAGGATGTCTTCTCTCCAATGAGGATGTCTTCTATCCAATGAGGATGTCTTCTCTCCAATGAGGATGTCTTCTCTCCAATGAGGATGTCTTCTATCCAATGAGGATGTCTTTCTCCAATGAGGATGTCTTCTATCCAATGAGGATGTCTTCTATACTGTCAGATTTCAATACTGGCCAATGAGGATGTCTTCTATCCTGTCAGATTTCAATATTGGCCAATGAGGATATCTTCTATCCTGTCAAATTTCAATACTGGCCAATGAGGATGTCTTCTATCCAATGAGGATGTCTTCTATCCAATGAGGATGTCTTCTATACTGTCAGATTTCAATACTGGCCAATGAGGATGTCTTCTATCCAATGAGGATGTCTTACTCCAATGAGGATGTCTTCTATCCAATGAGGATATCAATACTATCCAATGAGGATGTCTTCTATACTGTCAGATTTCAATACTGGCCAATGAGGATGTCTTCTATCCTGTCAGATATCAATACTGGCCAATGAGGATGTCTTCTATCCTGTCAGATATCAATACTGGCCAATGAGGATGTCTTCTCTCCTGTCAGATTTCAATACTGGCCAATGAGGATGCCATCCTGTCAGATATCAATACTGGCCAAGTCAGGATGTCTTTCTCCAATGAGGATGTCTTCGAATCCAATGAGGATGTCTTCTCTCCAATGAGGATGTCTCTACCAACTGAGGATGTCTTCTATCCAATGAGGATGTCTTCTATCCAATGATGATGTCTTCTATCCAATGAGGATGTCTTCTATCCTGTCAAATTTCAATAGTGGCCAATGAGGATATCTTCTATCCTGTCAGATATCAATACTAGCCAATGAGGATATCTTCTATCCTGTCAAATTTCAATACTGGCCAATGAGGATGTCTTCTATCCTGTCAGATTTCAATACTGGCCAATGAGGATGTCTTCTATCCAATGAGGATGTCTTCTATCCTGTCAGATTTCAATACTGGCCAATGAGGATGTCTTCTATCCAATGAGGATGTCTTCTATCCTGTCAGATTTCAATACTGGCCAATGAGGATGTCTTCTATCCTGTCAGATATCAATACTAGCCAATGAGGATATCTTCTATCCTGTCAGATTTCAATACTGGCCAATGAGGATGTCTTCTATCCAATGAGGATGTCTTCTATCCAATGAGGATGTCTTCTATCCAATGAGGATGTCTTCTATCCTGTCAGATTTCAATACTGGCCAATGAGGATGTCTTCTATCCTGTCAAATTTCAATACTGGCCAATGAGGATGTCTTCTCTCCATCGAGCCATTGATCCTATTTTTGCGATATTGCCACCACGAGAAATGAGTAATTAATGGAGTGTCTAGCAGATTTGTCTGCCTCTTTAGTCCCAGATGCATTGTGCCGTTGCCAGAGATATTATACACAGGAGATGGAAATCTAGTGAATGAAGGAACCTATAACACCCCACGCCCAGCAGACTGTCGACCAATCGCGTTCTCGTTGTAATACCACGTTTCTAAGTTAATCTTCACTCAATCCCTAAGTTGATAGTGCAGTTTGTTTAGGGAATTTGGTATCATTGTGGGTAGCTACGTTTTCTAGCTGGCTACCTAGCTAAACACTACATTATGACTAAACACTACATTACTCATCTCATATGTATATACTGTACTCTATACCACCTGCTGCATCTTGCCATCTTGATGTAATGTATCACTAGCCACTTTAAACAATGCCACTTTATATAATGTTTACATACACTACATTACTCATCTAATATGTATATAGTGTACTCTATACCACCTGCTGCATCTTGCCATCTTGATGTAATGTATCACTAGCCACTTTAAACAATGCCACTTTATATAATGTTTACATACACTACATTACTCATCTAATATGTATATAGTGTACTCTATACCACCTGCTGCATCTTGCCATCTTGATGTAATGTATCACTAGCCACTTTAAACAATGCCACTTTATATAATGTTTACATACACTACATTACTCATCTAATATGTATATAGTGTACTCTATACCACCTGCTGCATCTTGCCATCTTGATGTAATGTATCACTAGCCACTTTAAACAATGCCACTTTATATAATGTTTACATACACTACATTACTCATCTAATATGTATATAGTGTACTCTATACCATCTACTGCATCTTGCCATCTTGATGTAATGTATCACTAGCCACTTTAAACAATGCCACTTTATATAATGTTTACATACACTACATTACTCATCTAATATGTATATAGTGTACTCTATACCACCTGCTGCATCTTGCCATCTTGATGTAATGTATCACTAGCCACTTTAAACAATGCCACTTTATATAATGTTTACATACACTACATTACTCATCTAATATGTATATAGTGTACTCTATACCACCTGCTGCATCTTGCCATCTTGATGTAATGTATCACTAGCCACTTTAAACAATGCCACTTTATATAATGTTTACATACACTACATTACTCATCTAATATGTATATACTGTACTCTATACCACCTGCTGCATCTTGCCTATGCCGTTCGCCATCACTCATTCATATATTTTTATGTACATATTCTTATTCATTCCTTTACACTTGTGTGTATAAGGTAGTTGTTGCGAAATTTGTTTGGTTATATTGCTTGTTAGATATTACTGCATGGTCAGAACTAGAAGCACAAGCATTTCGCTGCACTCGCATTAACATCTGCTAACTATGTGTATGTGACAAATACATTTGATTTGATTTGAAACGTATGTGGAGAACTGCTCGTTGTACATCTCATTCCAAAATCATGGGCATTAATATGGAGTTGGTCCCACCTTTGCTGCTATAACAGCCTCCACTCTTCTGGGAAGACTTTAATATGGAGTTGGTCCCCCCTATGCTGCTATAACAGCCTCCACTCTTCTGGGAAGTCATTAATATGGAGTTGGTCCCCGCTTTGCTGCTATAACAGCCTCCACTCTTCTGGGAAGTCATTAATATGAAGTTGGTCCCCCCTTTGCTGCTATAACAGCCTCCTCTCTTCTGGGAAGTCTTTAATATGGAGTTGGTCCCCTCTTTGCTGCTATAACAGCCTCCACTCTTCTGGGAAGTCATTAATATGGAGTTGGTCCCCCCTTTGCTGCTATAACAGCCTCCACTCTTCTGGGAAGTCATTAATATGAAGTTGGTCCCCTTTGCTGCTATAACAGCCTCCTCTCTTCTGGGAAGTCTTTAATATGGAGTTGGTCCCCTCTTTGCTGCTATAACAGCCTCCACTCTTCTGGGAAGGCTTTCCACTAAATGTTGGAACATTGCTGCTGGGACTTGCTTCCATTCAGCCACAAGCATTAGCGAGGTCGGGTAATGATGTTGGGTGATTAGGACTGGCTGGCCTTTCAGCATTCCAATTCATCACAAAGGTGTTCGAAGGGGTTGAGGTCAGGGCTCTGTGCAGGTCAGTCAAGTTCTTCCACACCGATCTCGACAAACCATTTCTGCATTGGCTTCGCTTTGTGCACGGGGGCATTGTCATGCTGAAACAGGAAAGGGCCTTCCCCAAACTGTTGGCACAAATTTGGAAGCACAGAATCATCTAGAATGTCATTATGTGCTGTAGATTTAAGATTTCCATTCACTGGAACTAAGGGGCCTAGCATGAACCATGAAAAACAGCCACAGACCATTATTCCTCCTCCACCAAACATTACAGTTGGCACTATGCATTTGGGGCAGGTGGAGCACTCCTGGCAACCGTCAAACCCAGATTCGTCTGCCGGACTGCCAGATGGTGAATCGTGATTCATCACTCCAGAGAACGTGTTTCCACTGCTCCAGAGTCCAATGGCGGTGGGCTTTACACCACTCCAGTCGACGCTTGGCATTGCGCATGGTGATCTTAGCACTTACAGTTGAGCGGGGCAGTCCAAGCAGGACAGAAATTTGATGATCTGAGTTGTTTGAACGGTGGCATCCTATGACGGTGACACGTTTTTGAAATCACTGAGCTCTTCAGTACAGACCATTCTACTGCCAATGTTTGTCTATGGAGATTGCATGCCTGTGTGCTGGATTTTATACACGTGTCAGCAATGGGTGTGGCTGAAATAGCCCGAATCCACTAATTTGAAGGGGTGTCCACATACATTTGTGTTTGTAGAGTGTATTTCCTAAACGGTGGACTACTTTTAACCGAAACAGATGTGCACTTCATATGGTGCCTTTTGGGACACAGACTTCTATGAACACTTTCGCACAGGAAACTCCACCTTAAATCCACTCATACATTCTATGTTGTATAACAGACTTTGGGCTGTAACACCAGCCAGCCATTCATTCTATGGTGTGTAACAGCCAGCCATACATTCTATGGTGTATAATGAGTCTGGGCTGTAATACCAGCCAGCCATACATTCTATGGTGTATAATGACTCTGGGCTGTAATACCAGCCTGCCATTCATTCTATGGTGTGTAACAGCCAGCCATACATTGTATGGTGTATAATGAGTCTGGGCTATAATACCAGCCAGCCATACATTGTATGGTGTATAATGAGTCTGGGCTCTAATACCAGCCAGCCATACATTCTATGGTGTATAATGACTCTGGGCTGTAATACCAGCCAGCCATACATTCTATGGTGTATAATGACTCTGGGCTGTAATACCAGCCAGCCATACATTCTATGGTGTATGATGACTCTGGGCTGTAATACCAGCCAGCCATACATTCTATGGTGTATAATGACTCTGGGCTGTAATACCAGCCAGCCATACATTCTATGGTGTATAATGACTCTGGGCTGCAATATCAGCCAGCCATTCATTCTATGGTGTATAATGACTCTGGGCTGTAATACCAGCCAGCCATACATTCTATGGTGTATAATGACTCTGGGCTGTAATACCAGCCAGCCATACATTCTATGGTGTATGATGACTCTGGGCTGTAATACCAGCCAGCCATACATTCTATGGTGTATAATGACTCTGGGCTGTAATACCAGCCAGCCATTCATTCTATGGTGTATAATGACTCTGGGCTGTAATACCAGCCAGCCATACATTCTATGGTGTATGATGACTCTGGGCTGTAATACCAGCCAGCCATACATTCTATGGTGTATGATGACTCTGGGCTGTAATACCAGCCAGCCATACATTCTATGGTGTATAATGACTCTGGGCTGTAATACCAGCCAGCCATACATTCTATGGTGTATAATGACTCTGGGCTGCAATATCAGCCAGCCATTCATTCTATGGTGTATAATGACTCTGGGCTGTAATACCAGCCAGCCATACATTCTATGGTGTATAATGACTCTGGGCTGTAATACCAGCCAGCCATACATTCTATGGTGTATGATGACTCTGGGCTGTAATACCAGCCAGCCATACATTCTATGGTGTATAATGACTCTGGGCTGTAATACCAGCCAGCCATACATTCTATGGTGTATAATGACTCTGGGCTGTAATACCAGCCAGCCATTCATTCTATGGTGTATAATGACTCTGGGCTGTAATACCAGCCAGCCATACATTCTATGGTGTATGATGACTCTGGGCTGTAATACCAGCCAGCCATACATTCTATGGTGTATGATGACTCTGGGCTGTAATACCAGCCAGCCATACATTCTATGGTGTATAATGACTCTGGGCTGTAATACCAGCCAGCCATACATTCTATGGTGTATAATGACTCTGGGCTGCAATATCAGCCAGCCATTCATTCTATGGTGTATAATGACTCTGGGCTGTAATACCAGCCAGCCATACATTCTATGGTGTATAATGACTCTGGGCTGTAATACCAGCCAGCCATACATTCTATGGTGTATGATGACTCTGGGCTGTAATACCAGCCAGCCATACATTCTATGGTGTATAATGACTCTGGGCTGTAATACCAGCCAGCCATACATTCTATGGTGTATAATGACTCTGGGCTGTAATACCAGCCAGCCATTCATTCTATGGTGTATGATGACTCTGGGCTGTAATACCAGCCAGCCATACATTCTATGGTGTATAATGACTCTGGGCTGTAATACCAGCCAGCCATACATTCTATGGTGTATAATGACTCTGGGCTGTAATACCAGCCAGCCATACATTCTATGGTGTATAATGAGTCTGGGCTGTAATACCAGCCAGCCATACATTCTATGGTGTATAATGAGTCTGGGCTGTAATACCAGCCAGACATTCTATGGTGTATAATGACTCTGGGCTGTAATACCAGCCAGCCATACATTCTATGGTGTATAATGACTCTGGGCTGCAATTACCAGCCAGCCATTCATTCTATGGTGTATAATGACTCTGGGCTGTAATACCAGCCAGCCATACATTCTATGGTGTATAATGACTCTGGGCTGTAATACCAGCCAGCCATACATTCTATGGTGTATAATGACTCTGGGCTGTAATACCAGCCTGCCATACATTCTATGGTGTATAACAGCCAGCCATACATTCTATGGTGTATAATGACTCTGGGCTGTAATACCAGCCTGCCATACATTCTATGGTGTGTAACAGCCAGCCATACATTCTATGGTGTATAATGACTCTGGGCTGTAATACCAGCCTGCCATACATTCTATGGTGTATAATGCTGGGCTGTAATACCAGCCAGCCATACATTCTATGGTGTATAATGACTCTGGTAATACCAGCCTGCCATACATTCTATGGTGTGTAACAGCCAGCCATACATTCTATGGTGTATAATGACTCTGGGCTGTAATACCAGCCTGCCATACATTCTATGGTGTGTAACAGCCAGCCATACATTCTATGGTGTATAATGACTCTGGGCTGTAATACCAGCCTGCCATACATTCTATGGTGTATAATGACTCTGGGCTGTAATACCAGCCAGCCATACATTCTATGGTGTATAATGACTCTGGGCTGTAATACCAGCCTGCCATACATTCTATGGTGTGTAACAGCCAGCCATACATTCTATGGTGTATAATGACTCTGGGCTGTAATACCAGCCTAGTGCTATCAAACTTAGCTGGCAGGCGTAGCCTACAATTGCTTTCTTGGAACATTGTCACTTATAGCCGCAACCTTGATTCAAGTGCTCCTTCTCTATAAACAGATGTGTTTGGCCTTCTGTTTTTGTTGTTGGTGTTGTGTTTGTGGCATTCTTCAGTCAACCATCAAATATGATATGATTCACACAATAACAAGCAGGGCATTCCCATGGTCCCAAAGCCAGGTGGCAAACGCCTGAATGACAGATGGGCAGTATGTAGCATTACATTTAAGTGATGGGGTTGTAGAGGCAATGTGTTTACTGTATAAAAATGCTCATCTTCTTCTCCCACACTCATTCCCCTCCTCTTCTTCTCCTCCTCTTCTTCTCCTCTCCTTCTTCTCTTCTCCTTGTCTTCCTCTCCTTTTTCCCCTCCTCTCCTCCTCCTCTCCTACTCCTTCTCCTCCGCTCCTTCCCCTCCTCTCCTTATCATCCTCTCCTTCTCATCCTCTCCTTGTTTTCCTCTCTTCTCCTTCTCCTCCTCTCCTACTCCTTCTCCTTCTCCTCCTACTCCTTCTACTTCTCCTCCTCTCCTACACCTTCTCCTTCTCCTTCTTCTCTGGTCTAGCCACAGTGTCTCTAGTCCAGCCACAGTGTCTCTAGTCCAGCCACATTGTCTCTAGTCCAGCCACATTGTCTCTAGTCCAGCCACATTGTCTCTAGTCCAGCCACATTGTCTCTAGTCCAGCCATAGTGTCTCTAGTCCAGCCACAGTGTCTCTGGTCCAGCCACAGTGTCTCTAGTCCAGCCACATTGTCTCTAGTCCAGCCACAGTGTCTCTAGTCCAGCCACATTGTCTCTAGTCCAGCCACAGTGTCTCTAGTCCAGCCACAGTGTCTCTAGTCCAGCCACAGTGTCTCTAGTCCAGCCACATTGTCTCTAGTCCAGCCACATTGTCTCTAGTCCAGCCACATTGTCTCTAGTCCAGCCACAGTGTCTCTAGTCCAGCCACAGTGTCTCTGGTCCAGCCACAGTGTCTCTAGTCCAGCCACATTGTCTCTAGTCCAGCCACAGTGTCTCTAGTCCAGCCACATTGTCTCTAGTCCAGCCACAGTGTCTCTAGTCCAGCCACAGTGTCTCTAGTCCAGCCACAGTGTCTCTGGTCCAGCCACAGTGTCTCTGGTCTAGCCACATTGTCTCTAGTCCAGGCACAGTGTCTCTGGTCCAGCCACAGTGTCTCTCGTCCAGCCACAGTGTCTCTGGTCCAGCCACAGTGTCTCTGGTCCAGCCACAGTGTCTCTGGTCCAGCCACAGTGTCTCTAGTCCAGCCACATTGTCTCTAGTCCAGCCACAGTGTCTCTAGTCCAGCCACATTGTCTCTAGTCCAGCCACAGTGTCTCTAGTCCAGCCACAGTGTCTCTAGTCCAGCCACAGTGTCTCTAGTCCAGCCACATTGTCTCTAGTCCAGCCACATTGTCTCTAGTCCAGCCACATTGTCTCTAGTCCAGCCACAGTGTCTCTAGTCCAGCCACAGTGTCTCTGGTCCAGCCACAGTGTCTCTAGTCCAGCCACATTGTCTCTAGTCCAGCCACAGTGTCTCTAGTCCAGCCACATTGTCTCTAGTCCAGCCACAGTGTCTCTAGTCCAGCCACAGTGTCTCTAGTCCAGCCACAGTGTCTCTAGTCCAGCCACAGTGTCTCTAGTCCAGCCACAGTGTCTCTGGTCCAACCACAGTGTCTCTGGTCCAACCACAGTGTCTCTGGTCCAGCCACAGTGTCTCTAGTCCATCCACAGTGTCTCTGGTCCAGCCACAGTGTCTCTGGTCCAGCCACAGTGTCTCTGGTCCAACCACATTGTCTCTGGTCCAGCCACAGTGTCTCTGGTCCAACCACAGTGTCTCTAGTCCAGCCACATTGTCTCTAGTCCAGCCACATTGTCTCTAGTCCAGCCACAGTGTCTCTAGTCCAGCCACAGTGTCTCTGGTCCAGCCACAGTGTCTCTAGTCCAGCCACATTGTCTCTAGTCCAGCCACAGTGTCTCTAGTCCAGCCACATTGTCTCTAGTCCAGCCACAGTGTCTCTAGTCCAGCCACAGTGTCTCTAGTCCAGCCACAGTGTCTCTGGTCCAACCACAGTGTCTCTGGTCCAGCCACAGTGTCTCTAGTCCATCCACAGTGTCTCTGGTCCAGCCACAGTGTCTCTGGTCCAGCCACAGTGTCTCTGGTCCAACCACATTGTCTCTGGTCCAGCCACAGTGTCTCTGGTCCAACCACAGTGTCTCTAGTCCAGCCACATTGTCTCTAGTCCAGCCACATTGTCTCTAGTCCAGCCACAGTGTCTCTAGTCCAGCCACAGTGTCTCTGGTCCAGCCACAGTGTCTCTAGTCCAGCCACATTGTCTCTAGTCCAGCCACAGTGTCTCTAGTCCAGCCACATTGTCTCTAGTCCAGCCACAGTGTCTCTAGTCCAGCCACAGTGTCTCTAGTCCAGCCACAGTGTCTCTGGTCCAACCACAGTGTCTCTGGTCCAGCCACAGTGTCTCTAGTCCATCCACAGTGTCTCTGGTCCAGCCACAGTGTCTCTGGTCCAGCCACAGTGTCTCTGGTCCAACCACATTGTCTCTGGTCCAGCCACAGTGTCTCTGGTCCAACCACAGTGTCTCTAGTCCAGCCACATTGTCTCTAGTCCAGCCACATTGTCTCTAGTCCAGCCACAGTGTCTCTAGTCCAGCCACAGTGTCTCTGGTCCAGCCACAGTGTCTCTAGTCCAGCCACATTGTCTCTAGTCCAGCCACAGTGTCTCTAGTCCAGCCACATTGTCTCTAGTCCAGCCACAGTGTCTCTAGTCCAGCCACATTGTCTCTAGTCCAGCCACAGTGTCTCTGGTCCAACCACAGTGTCTCTGGTCCAGCCACAGTGTCTCTAGTCCATCCACAGTGTCTCTGGTCCAGCCACAGTGTCTCTGGTCCAGCCACAGTGTCTCTGGTCCAACCACATTGTCTCTGGTCCAGCCACAGTGTCTCTGGTCCAACCACAGTGTCTCTAGTCCAGCCACAGTGTCTCTGGTCCAGCCACAGTGTCTCTGGTCCAGCCACAGTGTCCCAACCACATTGTCTCTGGTCCAGCCACAGTGTCTCTGGTCCAACCACAGTGTCTCTGGTCCAGCCACAGTGGCTGGACTAGAGACACTGTGGCTGGACTAGAGACACTGTGGCTGGACTAGAGACAATGTGGCTGGACTAGAGACACTGTGGCTGGACTAGAGACACTGTGGCTGGACTAGAGACACTGTGGCTGGACTAGAGACACTGTGGCTGGACTAGAGACACTGTGGCTGGACTAGAGACACTGTGGCTGGACTAGAGACACTGTGGCTGGACCAGAGACACTGTGGCTGGACTAGAGACACTGTGGCTGGACTAGAGACACTGTGGCTGGACTAGAGACACTGTGGCTGGACCAGAGACACTGTGGCTGGACTAGAGACACTGTGGCTGGACTAGAGACAATGTGGCTGGACTAGAGACACTGTGGCTGGACCAGAGACACTGTGGCTGGACTAGAGACACTGTGGCTGGACTAGAGACACTGTGGCTGGACTAGAGACACTGTGGCTGGACCAGAGACAATGTGGCTGGACTAGAGACAATGTGGCTGGACTAGAGACACTGTGGCTGGACCAGAGACACTGTGGCTGGACTAGAGACACTGTGGCTGGACCAGAGACACTGTGGCTGGACTAGAGACACTGTGGCTGGACTAGCGACACTGTGGCTGGACTAGAGACACTGTGGCTGGACTAGAGACACTGTGGCTGGACTAGAGACACTATATTTGGAGTGAGGTTGTGAGAGTCTGTGGTGTCTAGAGAGCTTGTCTTAGATAAGCCCATTGATTTCTGTTATTAAGCTAGTCATTGAGGAATTAAAAGCTCTTAATCTTTTGGTTGCTGTGTAACTTAGCAAGCGGACCCAGTTAGATGTGGAGGTGGAGAGAAACATGCCTCTGTTGATGACGTATGTGAGTTGATGAGTAGCCGTAGGTTTTGGTTTTACAGGCCTGCAGTAGTTGTTCCATTGACTAATGCAATTACAATGATTCAGGCATTCAGTTCCCCTTTCACATGGATCCCAGCTGGGTTATAAAGGTCCAGGACATGTTATTGACCATCTGACCCACCCAATAAGGTTCCGATGCCCTGTTCTCACCACTGTGTTTCTCTTCACTATTAGCCTAACAGCTATTGGTCCTCACGTTGCTTTGGTAACACAGGTCTGTGCCCCACACAGGAATTACTACCATAATTGTCATCATTACGCCTGACAGGAATATTACACGTTGGACTTCCTTTCTCCTTTTTCTTCCACCTCTTAATTGGTTTTCCGTTCTGGGAGAAATAAATTAGAGACTGGTTTGGTCTGGGTCTCGGGCGGCTGACGGTTAGCCTGCAGAGAGACCTCAGAAGTTATTGCCTGGGCAGATGCTGCCCGGTGATGTCATGTTGAATTCCAAAGGTTGAGGTCTGTATGGGTTGGTTAGGGTAATCAACATCCCAGCCCCCTCTGTGGTCACGGATTATGGCACAGCTCTGTTTTACCAATCATGGAAGGAAGCTTTCGAGGCCCACAAAAAAAAAAACTATTTTAGTTGCAGACAGCTAAAATAATGTCTGACTAACAATCTCCCAGCATGCAACACATCGTTTCCTTCTGATCGGTGTGTTTCGACCGAGCTCAGCCCTCAATGACACGTTACTGCTAGGGTTGTAAGTGAGAGCATATGGAGGTGCTGACTGGCTGGTTGGCAGGCTGACTGACTGGCTGGCTGACTGACCTACTGGCTGACTGGCTAGCTGACTGACTGACTGACTGACCGACTGGCTGGCAGGCTGACTGACTGACCGGCTGACTAGCTGGTTGGCAGGCTGACTGACTGACTGGCTGGTTGGCAGGCTGACTGGCTGACTGGCTGGTTGGCAGGCTGACTGACTGACTGGCTGACTAGCTGGTTGGCAGGCTGACTGACAGACTGGCTGGTGGTTGGCTGACTGGCTGGTTGGCAGGCTGACTGACTAACTGGCTGGTTGGCTGGTGGTAGGCTGACTGACTGACTGGCTAGCTGACTGACTGACTGGCTGACTAGCTCACTGACTGGCTGGTGGTAGGCTGACTAGCTGACTGGCAGACTGGCTGGTTGGCAGGCTGACTGACTGACTGGCTGGTTGGCTGGTGGTAGGCTGACTGACTGACTGGCTAGCTGACTGACTGGCTGGTGGTAGGCTGACTGACTGGCTGGTGGTAGGCTGACTGGCTGGCTGGTTGGCAGGCTGACTGACTGACTGACTGGCTGGTTGGCTGACTGACTGACTGACTGGCTGGTTGGCAGGCAGGCATACTGGCTAGCTGACTGACCTACTGGCCTGGTTGGCAGGCTGACTGGCTGACTGGCTGGTTGGCAGGCTGACTGGCTGACTGGCTGGTTGGCAGGCTGACTGACTGGCTGACTAGCTGGTTGGCAGGCTGACTGGCTGGTTGGCAGGCTGACTGACTAACTGGCTGGTTGGCTGGTGGTAGGCTGACTGACTGACTGGCTAGCTGACTGACCTACTGGCTGACTAGCTCACTGACTGGCTGGTGGTAGGCTGACTGGCTGACTGGCTGGTTGGCAGGCTGACTGACTGGCTGGTGGTAGGCTGACTGACTGACTGGCTAGCTGACTGACTGGCTGGTGGTAGGCTGACTGGCTGGCTGGTTGGCAGGCTGACTGACTGACTGGCTGGTTGGCAGGCTGACTGGCAGACTGGCTAGCTGACTGACCTACTGGCTGTTTGGCAGGCTGACTGACTGACTGGCTGGTTGGCAGGCTGATTGGCTGACTGGCTGACTGGCTAGCTGACTGACCTACTGGCTGACTAGCTCACTGACTGGCTGGTGGTAGGCTGACTGACTGACTGGCTGACTCTGGCTGGTTGGCTGGTGGTAGGCTGACTGGCTGGCTGGTTGGCAGGCTGACTGACTGACTGGCTGGTTGGCAGGCTGACTGGCTCACTGGCTAGTTGACTGACCTACTGGCTGGTTGGCAGGCTGACTGACTGACTGGCTGGTTGGCAGGCTGATTGGCTGACTGGCTGACTGGCTAGCTGACTGACCTACTGGCTGACTAGCTCACTGACTGGCTGGTGGTAGGCTGACTGACTGACTGGCTGACTGGCTGACAGGCTGGTGGTAGGCTGACTGACTGATGGCTAGCTGACTGACCTACTGGCTGACTAGCTCACTGACTGGCTGGTGGTTGGCTGGCTGACTGGCTAGCTGACTGACCTACTGGTTGACTGGCTCACTGACTGGCTGACTGGTTACTGACTGACTGACTGACTGACTGACTGACTGACTGACTGACTGACTGACTGACTGACTGACTGACTGACTGACTGACTGACTGACTGGCTGGCTGGCTGACTGACTTACTGGCTGTCTGACTGACTGGCTGGCTGACTGGCTGACCGAATGACTGGCTGACTGACTGGCTGACTGGTTACTGGCTGACTGACTGACTGACTGACTGACTGATTGACTGACTGGCTGGCTGGCTGACTGACTTACTGGCTGTCTGACAGACTGGCTGGCTGACTGGCTGACCGAATGACTGGCTGACTGACTGGCTGACTGGTTACTGGCTGACTGACTGACTGACTGGTCTAACTAAAGGTGTGTCCCAAATGTTAGCCTAAAGCAGTTCCCATAGGGCTCTGGTCCCAAGCAGTTTACTAAACAGGAAATATGGTTTCATTTGGGACTGGTCGAACAAACTGGGTGATTGTTATTTGAACAGAAATGTCTGTGTGTACTAGTTCCTGGCCCACAGCTACTAGAAATGTCAGCTGTGCAACAAAAGCTGCACGTGGTTACATGAACTAGTGGTTACATGAACTAGTGGTTACATGAACCAGTGGTTACATGAACTAGTGGTTACATGAACTAGTGGTTACATGAACTAGTGGTTACATGAACCAGTGGTTACATGAACTAGTGGTTACATGAACTAGTGGTTACATGAACCAGTGGTTACATGAACTAGTGGTTACATGAACTAGTGGTTACATGAACCAGTGGTTACATGAACTAGTGGTTACATTAACTCGTGGTTACATTAACTCATGGTTACATGAACTAGTGGTTACATTAACTCATGTTTACATTAACTAGTGGTTACATTAACTAGTGGTTACATGAACTAGTGGTTACATTAACTCATGGTTACATGAACTAGTGGTTACATGAACTAGTGGTTACATGAACTAGTGGTTACATTAACTTATTGTTACATTAACTAGTGGTTACATTAACTAGTGGTTACATTAACTCATGTTTACATTAACTAGTGGTTACATTAACTAGTGGTTACATTAACTCATGGTTACATTAACTAGTGGTTACATTAACTAGTGGTTACATTAACTAGTGGTTACATTAACTCATGGTTACATTAACTAGTGGTTACATTAACTTATTGTTACATTAACTAGTGGTTACATGAACTAGTGGTTACATTAACTCATGGTTACATTAACTAGTGGTTACATTAACTAGTGGTTACATGAACTAGTGGTTACATTAACTAGTGGTTACATTAACATGTGGTTACATTAACTCGTGGTTACATTAACTTATTGTTACATTAACTACTGGTTACATGAACTAGTGGTTACATTAACTTGTGGTTACATTAACTAGTGGTTACATTAACTAGTGGTTACATTAACTCGTGGTTACATTGACTTATTGTTACATTAACTAGTGGTTACATTAACTACTGGTTACATTAACTTGTGGTTACATTAACTAGTGGTTACATTAACTTGTGTTTACATTAACTACTGTTTACATTAACTACTGGTTACATGAACTAGTGGTTACATTAACTTGTGGTTACATTAACTCGTGGTTACATTAACTACTGTTTACATTAACTACTGGTTACATGAACTAGTGGTTACATTAACTTGTGGTTACATTAACTCGTGGTTACATTAACTACTGTTTACATTAACTACTGGTTACATGAACTAGTGGTTACATGAACTAGTGGTTACATTAACTTGTGGTTACATTAACTCGTGGTTACATTAACTACTGTTTACATTAACTACTGGTTACATGAACTAGTGGTTACATTAACTTGTGGTTACATTAACTCGTGGTTACATTAACTACTGTTTACATTAACTACTGGTTACATGAACTAGTGGTTACATTAACTTGTGGTTACATTAACTCGTGGTTACATTAACTACTGTTTACATTAACTACTGGTTACATGAACTAGTGGTTACATGAACTAGTGGTTACATGAACCAGTGGTTACATTAACTACTGTTTACATTAACTAGTGGTTACATGAAATTGATATACAGGAAGACCTGTACAGAGTACATCAGATTATATCTCCTAATGGGGTCACGCTCCACAGGAAGACCTGTACAGAGTACATCAGATTATATCTCCTAGTGGGGTCACGCTCCACAGGAAGACCTGTACAGAGTACATCAGATTATATCTCCTAGTGGGGTCACGCTCCACAGGAAGACCTGTACAGAGTACATCAGATTATATCTCCAGGTGTCATGCTCCACAGGAAGACCTGTACAGAGTACATCAGATTATATCTCCTAGTGGGGTCACGCTCCACAGGAAGACCTGTACAGAGTACATCAGATTATATCTCCAGGTGTCACGCTCCACAGGAAGACCTGTACAGAGTACATCAGATTATATCTCCAGGTGTCATGCTCCACAGGAAGACCTGTACAGAGTACATCAGATTATATCTCCTAGTGGGGTCACGCTCCACAGGAAGACCTGTACAGAGTACATCAGATTATATCTCCTAGTGGGGTCACGCTCCACAGGAAGACTTGTACAGAGTACATCAGATTATATCTCCTAGTGGGGTCACGCTCCACAGGAAGACCTGTACAGAGTACATCAGATTATATCTCCTAGTGGGGTCACGCTCCACAGGAAGACCTGTACAGAGTACATCAGATTATATCTCCAGGTGTCACGCTCCACAGGAAGACCTGTACAGAGTACATCAGATTATATCTCCTAGTGGGGTCACGCTCCACAGGAAGACCTGTACAGAGTACATCAGATTATATCTCCAGGTGTCACGCTCCACAGGAAGACCTGTACAGAGTACATCAGATTATATCTCCAGGTGTCATGCTCCACAGGAAGACCTGTACAGAGTACATCAGATTATATCTCCTAGTGGGGTCACGCTCCACAGGAAGACCTGTACAGAGTACATCAGATTATATCTCCAGGTGTCACGCTCCACAGGAAGACCTGTACAGAGTACATCAGATTATATCTCCAGGTGTCATGCTCCACAGGAAGACCTGTACAGAGTACATCAGATTATATCTCCTAGTGGGGTCACGCTCCACAGGAAGACCTGTACAGAGTACATCAGATTATATCTCCTAGTGGGGTCACGCTCCACAGGAAGACTTGTACAGAGTACATCAGATTATATCTCCTAGTGGGGTCACGCTCCACAGGAAGACCTGTACAGAGTACATCAGATTATATCTCCTAGTGGGGTCACGCTCCACAGGAAGACCTGTACAGAGTACATCAGATTATATCTCCTAGTGGGGTCACACTCCACAGGAAGACCTGTACAGAGTACATCAGATTATATCCCCAGGTGTCATGCTCCACAGGAAGACCTGTACAGAGTACATCAGATTATATCTCCTAGTGGGGTCACGCTCCACAGGAAGACCTGTACAGAGTACATCAGATTATATCTCCTAGTGGGGTCACGCTCCACAGGAAGACCTGTACAGAGTACATCAGATTATGCTCCATTAAGAGCTGTGTATCAGTCTGTATACCGCCTGCACTATCTCAGCCTGCCAGATGGAGAGACTGAGAGTAGACTGAGGCTTTATCCCAATTTGCGCCCCTTTTCCACAGTATTTTTTGTAACAATGGGGTGCGGCCAAGTACGGCAGGGGGAGGCCGGGTGCGTTTTTTTAAACATTTGTAATTTGTAGATAATAGAAGAAGAGGAATCGACTGCGCGTCCAGAGCGGTTCAGGAGGCTAAACTGGAGAAACAGGAGCCAGTCTCGGCACACCTCCAGTCAGATCCACATTCATTTCATTCCCTTTAATAATATATTCATTGAGTTTTCGGTCCGGGCGACCTTCGTCAGAGCATATCTCCAGGTAATCCCACTATTGTTTATTGGAGATATGCTCTGATGAAAGTAGACTGATCGAAAGCTCAAACACAACGAAAGATGATTTGCATCTGACTGGAGGTGTCAGGAAATGTTTTCCTGTTTCATCTGTAACTGTCAATTCCTCCAATCCAGAGCAAATACCCCGATGGTGCCTGGCCTTAAATGATAACAAATCAAGTAAAAAAACAAAACAGTCATTTCATTTTTGTATTTATTTTTAGCGCACTACAATGGGAGTAGGGTGCCATTTGAGACACCCTCTGAGCATTCTGGGAACAACTGAGTTTATTTTGGCCAGACAGCAACTTTACAACATTTGGTGATCTATCGTAGGGGGGGTCCGGAGACTGTTGACTTAGTGCATACCAAATCTACTGCAGTTACAGAAGTCTGTTTGTGCCAGGAATACCCGGTCAACACTAACGGCAGAGATGGAGTCGGACAAAACAGAAGTCTTTAGTAGGATTAGCAGAGTGTGAAACTTTACCAAGAAGAGTTAAAGCAGGGCCGGCGCTAGCCTTTTTCAGGGCCCTACAAGGGATTTGATTAGGGGGCCCCCCACCTCATGACAAAACATTTTAGTGCCCCCCTTAATGGTGGAGAGACATTTTAGTGGCCCCCTTAATGGTGGAGAGACTCATTTTAGTGGCCCCCCCTTAATGGTGGAGAGACATTTTAGTGGCCCCCCGTTAATGGTGGAGAGACATTTTAGTCCCCCCCCTTAATAGTGGAGAGACATTTTAGTGCCACCCCCTTAATGGTGGAGAGACATTTTAGTGCCACCCCCTTAATGGTGGAGAGACATTTTAGTGGCCCCCTTAATAGTGGAGAGACATTTTAGTGCCCCCCTCCCTTAATGGTTTAGAGACAAGAGAAAAACTGATGATGAACAACCACATTTAGAAATTGCACCTGGTCTATTCTACTATTCTTACTCTCCACAGTAAGTTTAGATCCCAAATTAGTTCCCCCCAAAAATGTGATAAATAGACAATTGTTTTGTTTTTTTGTATTCGTGGGGGCCCCCTAGCAGGCCGCAGGTCCTAAGTGTGTCACTTTTGCCTTGAACCGGCCCTGATTTACAGCAGAGCATTGCTGTCAGTCTGAATCCAGTCATTCTGAGCTGAGAGGACAGGGGCTGAATACCTCTCTTCCTGTAGGCTGTTAATTCTTACCAACCTGTCAAACGCATTCTCCTCTGTTTGCTCCCGACTGACTAGACTAGACACTCATCCTACAAAATTGCTAATGTTTAAAACCCTCCATCTTTTTCCCTCCCTCCGTCTCTCTCCCTCCTCCCTCCGTCTCTCTGCCTCCCACTGTCTCTCTCCCTCCCTCTGTCTCTCTCCCTCCCTCTGTCTCTCTCCCTCCCTCTGTCTCTCTCCCTCCCTCCCACTGTCTCTCTCCCTCCCTCTGTCTCTCTCCCTCCCTCCCACTGTCTCTCTCCCTCCCTCTGTCTCTCTCCCTCCCTCTGTCTCTCTCCCTCCCTCTGTCTCTCTCCCTCCCTCTGTCTCTCTCCCTCACTCTCTCTCTCCCTCCCACTGTCTCTCTCCCTCCCTCTGTCTCTCCCTCCCACTGTCTCTCTCCCTCCCTCTGTCTCTCTCCCTCCCTCCCACTGTCTCTCTCCCTCCCTCTGTCTCTCTCCCTCCCTCCCACTGTCTCTCTCCCTCCCTCTGTCTCTCCCTCCCTCTGTCTCTCTCCCTCCCTCTGTCTCTCTCCCTCCCTCCCACTGTCTCTCTCCCTCCCTCTGTCTCTCCCTCCCTCTGTCTCTCTCCCTCCCTCTCCCTCTCTCTCCCTCCCACTGCCTCTCTCCCTCCCTCCCTCTGTCTCTCTCCCTCCTTCCCACTGTCTCTCTCCCTCCCTCCCACTGTCTCTCCCTCCCTCCCACTGTCTCTCCCTCCCTCTGTCTCTCTCCCTCCCTCCCACTGTCTCTCTCCCTCCCTCCCACTGTCTCTCCCTCCCTCTGTCTCTCTCCCTCCCTCTCCCTCCCTCCCTCCCTCCCTCCCTCCCTCCCCTCCCTCCCTCCCTCCCTCCCTCCCTCCCTCCCTCCCTCCCTCCCTCCCTCCCTCCCTCCCTCCCTCCCTCCCACTGTCTCCCTCCCTCCCTCCCTCCGTCTCTCTCCCTCCCTCCCACTGTCTCTCTCCCTCCCTCTGTCTCTCTCCCTCCCTCTGTCTCTCTCCCTCCCTCCGTCTCTCTCCTTCCCTCCGTCTCTCTCCCTCCCTTCATCTCTAATACATTATAACCTGTAGACTGACTCTAATACATTATAACCTGTAGACTGACTCTAATACATTATAACCTGTAGACTGACTCTAATACATTATAACCTGTAGACTGACTCTAATACATTATAACCTGTCCTTCAGTCAGCCCTGTCCAACCCAGGGACCCATGCCTCAGAGTTCCCATGTCTAGTCGTTGATGATCTGCCCCCTCCGTCCGCCCCTCTTTTCTCCCGGTTGTCCGTGGAAACGTTGTTCTGCCGCTTAGCAAGCGTTTCTAGTTCTGGTTCAAGTGTGTGAGGCTGATTGACTGGCTGGCTGGCTGGCTGGCTATCTGTCTGGTCGGCTGGCTGGCTGAAGTGTTGTTTGCTTGCAGGGCTGGGAAACCTGGCAATGCAATTGTTGATCCGAGAGACAGTCGAGGCAAGAAAATCCTGTGAATCACAACCCAGTGATGTAAGAAGTAAACGTGTCTCGGTAATAGAGGTGGTAAGTCTGTCTGGGCCCAGGGGAGATAGAGGTGGTAAGTCTGTCTGGGCCCAGGGGAGATAGAGGTGGTAAGTCTGTCTGGGCCCAGGGGTAATAGAGGTGGTAAGTCTGTCTGGGCCCAGGGGAAATAGAGGTGGTAAGTCTGTCTGGGCCCAGGGGTAATAGAGGTGGTAAGTCTGTCTGGGCCCAGGGGTAATAGAGGTGGTAAGTCTGTCTGGGCCCAGGGGTAATAGAGGTGGTAAGTCTGTCTGGGCCCAGGGGTAATAGAGGTGGTAAGTCTGTCTGGGCCCAGGGGTAATAGAGGTGGTAAGTCTGTCTGGGCCCAGGGGTAATAGAGGTGGTAAGTCTGTCTGGGCCCAGGGGTAATAGAGGTGGTAAGTCTGTCTGGGCCCAGGGGTAATAGAGGTGGTAAGTCTGTCTGGGCCCAGGGGTAATAGAGGTGGTAAGTCTGTCTGGGCCCAGGGTAATAGAGGTGGTGGAAAGTCTGTCTAGGCCCAGGGGAAATAGAGGTGGTAAGTCTGTCTGGGCCCAGGGGTAATAGAGGTGGTAAGTCTGTCTGGGCCCAGGGGCTGGCTAAGTCTGTCTGGGCCCGGGGAAATAGGGTGAAGTAAGTCTGTCTGGGCCCAGGGGTAACCTAGAGGTGGTAAGTCTGTCTGGGCCCAGGGGTAATAGAGGTGGAAAGTCTGTCTGGGCCCAGGGGTAATAGAGGTGGTAAGTCTGTCTGGGCCCAGGGGTAATAGAGGTGGTAAGTCTGTCTGGGCCCAGGGGTAATAGAGGTGGTAAGTCTGTCTGGGCCCAGGGGTAATAGAGGTGGTAAGTCTGTCTGGGCCCAGGGGTAATAGAGGTGGTAAGTCTGTCTGGGCCCAGGGGTAATAGAGGTGGTAAGTCTGTCTGGGCCCAGGGGTAAATAGAGGTGGTAAGTCTGTCTAGGCCCAGGGGAAATAGAGGTGGTAAGTCTGTCTGGGCCCAGGGGTAATAGAGGTGGTAAGTCTGTCTGGGCCCAGGGTAATAGAGGTGGTAAGTCTGTCTGGGCCCAGGGGAAATAGAGGTGGTAAGTCTGTCTGGGCCCAGGGGTAATAGAGGTGGTAAGTCTGTCTGGGCCCAGGGGTAATAGAGGTGGTAAGTCTGTCTGGGCCCAGGGGTAATAGAGGTGGTAAGTCTGTCTGGGCCCAGGGGTAATAGAGGTGGTAAGTCTGTCTGGGCCCAGGGGAAATAGAGGTGGTAAGTCTGTCTGGGCCCAGGGGTAATAGAGGTGGTAAGTCTGTCTGGGCCCAGGGGTAATAGAGGTGGTAAGTCTGTCTGGGCCCAGGGGTAATAGAGGTGGTAAGTCTGTCTGGGCCTAGGGGTAATAGAGGTGGTAAGTCTGTCTAGGCCCAGGGGTAATAGAGGTGGTAAGTCTGTCTAGGCCCAGGGGTAATAGAGGTGGTAAGTCTGTCTAGGCCCAGGGGTAATAGAGGTGGTAAGTCTGTCTAGGCCCAGGGGTAATAGAGGTGGTAAGTCTGTCTAGGCCCAGGGGTAATAGAGGTGGTAAGTCTGTCTGGGCCCAGGGGAAATAGAGGTGGTAAGTCTGTCTGGGCCCAGGGGTAATAGAGGTGGTTAGTCTGTCTGGGCCCAGGGGTAATAGAGGTGGTTAGTGTGTCTGGGCCCAGGGGTAATAGAGGTGGTTAGTGTGTCTGGGCCCAGGGGTAATAGAGGTGGTTAGTGTGTCTGGGCCCGGGGGAGGTGGTTAGTGTGTCTGGGCACAGGGGTAATAGAGGTGGTTAGTCTGTCTGGTCCCACGGGTAAAAGAGGTGGTTAGTCTGTCTGGGCCCAGGAGTAATAGAGGTGGTTAGTCTGTCTGGGCCCAGGGGTAATAGAGGTGGTTAGTGTGTCTGGGCACAGGGGTAATAGAGGTGGTTAGTGTGTCTGGGCCCAGGGGTAATAGAGGAGGTTAGTGTGTCTGGGCCAAGGGGTAATAGTAATAGAGGTGGTTAGTGTGTCTGGGCACAGGGGTAATAGAGGTGGTTAGTCTGTCTAGTCCCAGGGGTATTAGAGGTGGTTAGTGTGTCTGGGCCCAGGGGTAATAGAGGTGGTTAGTCTGTCTGGGCCCAGGGGTAATAGAGGTGGTTAGTCTGTCTATGTCCAGGAGTAATAGAGGTGGTTAGTCTATCTTGGCCCAGGGGTAATAGTAGTAGATGTGGTTAGTGTGACTGGGCCCAGGAGTAATAGAGGTGGTTAGTCTGTCTAGGCCCAGGGGTATTAGAGGTGGTTAGTGTGTCTGGGCCCAGGGGTAATAGAGGTGGTTAGTCTGTCTGGGCCCAGGGGTAATAGAGGTGGTTAGTCTGTCTATGTCCAGGAGTAATAGAGGTGGTTAGTCTATCTTGGCCCAGGGGTAATAGTAGTAGATGTGGTTAGTGTGACTGGGCCCAGGAGTAATATAGGTGGTTAGTCTGTCTAGGCCCAGGGGTATTAGAGGTGGTTAGTGTGTCTGGGCCCAGGGGTAATAGAGGTGGTTAGTCTGTCTGGGCCCAGGGGTAATAGAGGTGGTTAGTCTGTCTATGTCCAGGAGTAATAGAGATGGTTAGTCTATCTTGGCCCAGGGGTAATAGTAGTAGATGTGGTTAGTGTGACTGGGCCCAGGAGTAATAGAGGTGGTTAGTCTGTCTAGGCCCAGGGGTAATAGAGGTGGTTAGTCTGTCTAGGCCCAGGGGTAATAAAGGTGGTTAGTCTGTCTAGGCCCAGGGGTAATAGTAGTAGAGGTGGTTAGTGTGTCTGGGCCCAGATGTAATAGTAATAGAGGTGTTGTTGTATAATGTGTTCTTGTTAGGATGTACTCTGTGGCTGACTGGTTTATGGCAAGGTGAGAGAGTGGGGAAATGTCAACCCCAGGTCACAGTGTTTTAGTATTGTGCTGAAGTGTCTGTAATGGCACCCTATTCAGAATCAGAATGTTACCTGGTGATATGGTGCTGCTAGACAACATACTCAGAATGTTACCTGGTGATATGGTGCTGATAGACAACATACTCAGAATGTTACCTGGTGATATGGTGCTGATAGACAACATACTCAGAATGTTACCTGGTGATATGGTGCTGCTAGTGATAGACAACATACTCAGAATGTTACCTGGTGATATGGTGCTGATAGACAACATACTCAGAATGTTACCTGGTGATATGGTGCTGATAGACAACATACTCAGAATGTTACCTGGTGATATGGTGCTGCTAGTTATAGACAACATACTCAGAATGTTACCTGGTGATATGGTGCTGCTAGTGATAGACAACATACTCAGAATGTTACCTGGTGATATGGTGCTGCTAGTGATAGACAACATACTCAGAATGTTACCTGGTGATATGGTGCTGCTAGTTATAGACAACATACTCAGAATGTTACCTGGTGATATGGTGCTGCTAGTGATAGACAACATACTCAGAATGTTACCTGGTGATATGGTGCTGATAGACAACATACTCAGAATGTTACCTGGTGATATGGTGCTGATAGACAACATACTCAGTGTTACCTGGTGATATCGTGCTGATAGACAACATACTCAGAATGTTACCTGGTGATCTGGTGCTGCTAGACAACATACTCAGAATGATACCTGGTGATAAGGTGCTGCTAGACAACACACTCAGAATGATACCTGGTGATATGGTGCTGCTAGACAACATACTCAGAATGTTACCTGGTGATATGGTGCTGATAGACAACATACTCAGAATGTTACCTGGTGATATGGTGCTGATAGACAACATACTCAGTGTTACCTGGTGATATGGTGCTGCTAGACAACATACTCAGAATGTTACCTGGTGATATGGTGCTGCTGGTGATAGACAACATACTCAGAATGTTACCTGTTGATATGGTGCTGATATACAAAATACTCAGAATGTTACCTGGTGATATGGTGCTGCTAGACAACATACTCAGAATGTTACCTGGTGATATGGTGCTGATAGACAACATACTCAGAATGTTACCTGGAGATATGGTGCTGCTAGACAACATACTCAGAATGTTACCTGGTGATATGGTGCTGATAGACAACATACTCAGTGTTACCTGGTGATATGGTGCTGCTAGACAACATACTCAGAATGTTACCTGGTGATATGGTGCTGCTGGTGATAGACAACATACTCAGAATGTTACCTGTTGATATGGTGCTGATATACAAAATACTCAGAATGTTACCTGGTGATATGGTGCTGCTAGACAACATACTCAGAATGTTACCTGGTGATATGGTGCTGATAGACAACATACTCAGAATGTTACCTGGAGATATGGTGCTGCTAGACAACATACTCAGAATGTTACCTGGTGATATGGTGCTGCTAGACAACATACTCAGAATGTTACCTGGTGATATGGTGCTGTTAGTGATAGACAACACACTCAGAATGTTACCTGGTGATATGGTGCTGTTAGACAACATACTCAGAATGTTACCTGGTGATATGGTGCTGCTAGTGATAGACAACATACTCAGAATGTTACCTGGTGATATCGTGCTGATAGACAACATACTCAGAATGTTACCTGGTGATATCGTGCTGATAGACAACATACTCAGAATGTTACCTGGTGATATGGTGCTGCTAGTGATAGACAACATACTCAGAATCTTACCTGGTGATATGGTGCTGATAGACAACATACTCAGAATGTTACCTGGTGATATGGTGCTGATAGACAACATACTCAGAATGTTACCTGGTGATATGGTGCTGCTAGACAACATACTCAGAATCTTACCTGGTGATATCGTGCTGATAGACAACATACTCAGAATGTTACCTGGTGATATGGTGCTGCTAGTGATAGACAACATACTCAGAATGTTACCTGGTGATATCGTGCTGATAGACAACATACTCAGAATGTTACCTGGTGATATCGTGCTGATAGACAACATACTCAGAATGTTACCTGGTGATATGGTGCTGCTAGTGATAGACAACATACTCAGAATCTTACCTGGTGATATGGTGCTGATAGACAACATACTCAGAATGTTACCTGGTGATATGGTGCTGATAGACAACATACTCAGAATGTTACCTGGTGATATGGTGCTGCTAGACAACATACTCAGAATCTTACCTGGTGATATCGTGCTGATAGACAACATACTCAGAATGTTACCTGGTGATATGGTGCTGATAGACAACATACTCAGAATGTTACCTGGTGATATCGTGCTGTCAATGATAAACAACTCTTCGCGACATAATACAGACCACAGAGTTTAAACAACACTTACATACATTATATACAACTAGGTAGAGTGAGCATAGACAATGAATTGATGCCCAGGTGGTGTACGGTTGATATAGAGTGGGTTTACAGTTCATTTACAGTTTGTATAGGGTTGATATACTGGAGGTACACAGTTTATATACAGTAGTTGTAGGGTATACATACAGTGGGTATAGGGTTGATATACTGGAGGTAGACAGTTTATATACAGTAGTTGTAGGGTATACATACAGTGGGTATAGGGTTGATATACTGGAGGTAGACAGTTTATATACAGTAGTTGTAGGGTATACATACAGTGGGTATAGGGTTGATATACTGGAGGTAGACAGTTTATATACAGTAGTTGTAGGGTATACATACAGTGGGTATAGGGTTGATATACTGGAGGTAGACAGTTTATATACAGTAGTTGTAGGGTATACATACAGTGGGTATAGGGTTGATATACTGGAGGTAGACAGTTTATACAGTAGTTGTAGGGTATACATACAGTGGGTATAGGGTTGATATACTGGAGGTAGACAGTTTATACAGTAGTTGTAGGGTATACATACAGTGGGTATAGGGTTGATATACTGGAGGTAGACAGTTTATATACAGTAGTTGTAGGGTATACATACAGTGGGTATAGGGTTGATATACTGGAGGTAGACAGTTTATATACAGTAGTTGTAGGGTATACATACAGTGGGTATAGGGTTGATATACTGGAGGTAGACAGTTTATATACAGTAGTTGTAGGGTATACATACAGTGGGTATAGGGTTGATATACTGGAGGTAGACAGTTTATATACAGTAGTTGTAGGGTATACATACAGTGGGTATAGGGTTGATATACTGGAGGTAGACAGTTTATATACAGTAGTTGTAGGGTATACATACAGTGGGTATAGGGTTGATATACTGGAGGTAGACAGTTTATATACAGTAGTTGTAGGGTATACATACAGTGGGTATAGGGTTGATATACTGGAGGTAGACAGTTTATATACAGTAGTTGTAGGGTATACATACAGTGGGTATAGGGTTGATATACTGGAGGTAGACAGTTTATATACAGTAGTTGTAGGGTATACATACAGTGGGTATAGGGTTGATATACTGGAGGTAGACAGTTTATATACAGTAGTTGTAGGGTATACATACAGTGGGTATAGGGTTGATATACTGGAGGTAGACAGTTTATATACAGTAGTTGTAGGGTATACATACAGTGGGTATAGGGTTGATATACTGGAGGTAGACAGTTTATATACAGTAGTTGTAGGGTATACATACAGTGGGTATAGGGTTGATATACTGGAGGTAGACAGTTTATATACAGTAGTTGTAGGGTATACATACAGTGGGTATAGGGTTGATATACTGGAGGTAGACAGTTTATATACAGTAGTTGTAGGGTATACATACAGTGGGTATAGGGTTGATATACTGGAGGTAGACAGTTTATATACAGTAGTTGTAGGGTATACATACAGTGGGTATAGGGTTGATATACTGGAGGTAGACAGTTTATATACAGTAGTTGTAGGGTATACATACAGTGGGTATAGGGTTGATATACTGGAGGTAGACAGTTTATATACAGTAGTTGTAGGGTATACATACAGTGGGTATAGGGTTGATATACTGGAGGTAGACAGTTTATATACAGTAGTTGTAGGGTATACATACAGTGGGTATAGGGTTGATATACTGGAGGTAGACAGTTTATATACAGTAGTTGTAGGGTATACATACAGTGGGTATAGGGTTGATATACTGGAGGTAGACAGTTTATATACAGTAGTTGTAGGGTATACATACAGTGGGTATAGGGTTGATATACTGGAGGTAGACAGTTTATATACAGTAGTTGTAGGGTATACATACAGTGGGTATAGGGTTGATATACTGGAGGTAGACAGTTTATATACAGTAGTTGTAGGGTATACATACAGTGGGTATAGGGTTGATATACTGGAGGTAGACAGTTTATATACAGTAGTTGTAGGGTATACATACAGTGGGTATAGGGTTGATATACTGGAGGTAGACAGTTTATATACAGTAGTTGTAGGGTATACATACAGTGGGTATAGGGTTGATATACTGGAGGTAGACAGTTTATATACAGTAGTTGTAGGGTATACATACAGTGGGTATAGGGTTGATATACTGGAGGTAGACAGTTTATATACAGTAGTTGTAGGGTATACATACAGTGGGTATAGGGTTGATATACTGGAGGTAGACAGTTTATATACAGTAGTTGTAGGGTATACATACAGTGGGTATAGGGTTGATATACTGGAGGTAGACAGTTTATATACAGTAGTTGTAGGGTATACATACAGTGGGTATAGGGTTGATATACTGGAGGTAGACAGTTTATATACAGTAGTTGTAGGGTATACATACAGTGGGTATAGGGTTGATATACTGGAGGTAGACAGTTTATATACAGTAGTTGTAGGGTATACATACAGTGGGTATAGGGTTGATATACTGGAGGTAGACAGTTTATATACAGTAGTTGTAGGGTATACATACAGTGGGTATAGGGTTGATATACTGGAGGTAGACAGTTTATATACAGTAGTTGTAGGGTATACATACAGTGGGTATAGGGTTGATATACTGGAGGTAGACAGTTTATATACAGTAGTTGTAGGGTATACAGTAGTTGTAGGGTATACATACAGTGGGTATAGGGTTGATATACTGGAGGTAGACAGTTTATATACAGTAGTTGTAGGGTATACATACAGTGGGTATAGGGTTGATATACTGGAGGTAGACAGTTTATATACAGTAGTTGTAGGGTATACATACAGTGGGTATAGGGTTGATATACTGGAGGTAGACAGTTTATATACAGTAGTTGTAGGGTATACATACAGTGGGTATAGGGTTGATATACTGGAGGTAGACAGTTTATATACAGTAGTTGTAGGGTATACATACAGTGGGTATAGGGTTGATATACTGGAGGTAGACAGTTTATATACAGTAGTTGTAGGGTATACATACAGTGGGTATAGGGTTGATATACTGGAGGTAGACAGTTTATATACAGTAGTTGTAGGGTATACATACAGTGGGTATAGGGTTGATATACTGGAGGTAGACAGTTTATATACAGTAGTTGTAGGGTATACATACAGTGGGTATAGGGTTGATATACTGGAGGTAGACAGTTTATATACAGTAGTTGTAGGGTATACATACAGTGGGTATAGGGTTGATATACTGGAGGTAGACAGTTTATATACAGTAGTTGTAGGGTATACATACAGTGGGTATAGGGTTGATATACTGGAGGTAGACAGTTTATATACAGTAGTTGTAGGGTATACATACAGTGGGTATAGGGTTGATATACTGGAGGTAGACAGTTTATATACAGTAGTTGTAGGGTATACATACAGTGGGTATAGGGTTGATATACTGGAGGTAGACAGTTTATATACAGTAGTTGTAGGGTATACATACAGTGGGTATAGGGTTGATATACTGGAGGTAGACAGTTTATATACAGTAGTTGTAGGGTATACATACAGTGGGTATAGGGTTGATATACTGGAGGTAGACAGTTTATATACAGTAGTTGTAGGGTATACATACAGTGGGTATAGGGTTGATATACTGGAGGTAGACAGTTTATATACAGTAGTTGTAGGGTATACATACAGTGGGTATAGGGTTGATATACTGGAGGTAGACAGTTTATATACAGTAGTTGTAGGGTATACATACAGTGGGTATAGGGTTGATATACTGGAGGTAGACAGTTTATATACAGTAGTTGTAGGGTATACATACAGTGGGTATAGGGTTGATATACTGGAGGTAGACAGTTTATATACAGTAGTTGTAGGGTATACATACAGTGGGTATAGGGTTGATATACTGGAGGTAGACAGTTTATATACAGTAGTTGTAGGGTATACATACAGTGGGTATAGGGTTGATATACTGGAGGTAGACAGTTTATATACAGTAGTTGTAGGGTATACATACAGTGGGTATAGGGTTGATATACTGGAGGTAGACAGTTTATATACAGTAGTTGTAGGGTATACATACAGTGGGTATAGGGTTGATATACTGGAGGTAGACAGTTTATATACAGTAGTTGTAGGGTATACATACAGTGGGTATAGGGTTGATATACTGGAGGTAGACAGTTTATATACAGTAGTTGTAGGGTATACATACAGTGGGTATAGGGTTGATATACTGGAGGTAGACAGTTTATATACAGTAGTTGTAGGGTATACATACAGTGGGTATAGGGTTGATATACTGGAGGTAGACAGTTTATATACAGTAGTTGTAGGGTATACATACAGTGGGTATAGGGTTGATATACTGGAGGTAGACAGTTTATATACAGTAGTTGTAGGGTATACATACAGTGGGTATAGGGTTGATATACTAGACAGTTTATATACAGTAGTTGTAGGGTATACATACAGTGGGTATTTGATATACAGTAGAGTTAGTTGTAGGGTATACATACAGTGGGTATAGGGTTGATATACTGGAGGTAGACAGTTTATATACAGTAGTTGTAGGGTATACATACAGTGGGTATAGGGTTGATATACTGGAGGTAGACAGTTTATATACAGTAGTTGTAGGGTATACATACAGTGGGTATAGGGTTGATATACTGGAGGTAGACAGTTTATATACAGTAGTTGTAGGGTATACATACAGTGGGTATAGGGTTGATATACTGGAGGTAGACAGTTTATATACAGTAGTTGTAGGGTATACATACAGTGGGTATAGGGTTGATATACTGGAGGTAGACAGTTTATATACAGTAGTTGTAGGGTATACATACAGTGGGTATAGGGTTGATATACTGGAGGTAGACAGTTTATATACAGTAGTTGTAGGGTATACATACAGTGGGTATAGTTTATATACAGTAGTTTGATATACTGGAGGTAGACAGTTTATATACAGTAGTTGTAGGGTATACATACAGTGGGTATAGGGTTGATATACTGGAGGTAGACAGTTTATATACAGTAGTTGTAGGGTATACATACAGTGGGTATAGGGTTGATATACTGGAGGTAGACAGTTTATATACAGTAGTTGTAGGGTATACATACAGTGGGTATAGGGTTGATATACTGGAGGTAGACAGTTTATATACAGTAGTTGTAGGGTATACATACAGTGGGTATAGGGTTGATATACTGGAGGTAGACAGTTTATATACAGTAGTTGTAGGGTATACATACAGTGGGTATAGGGTTGATATACTGGAGGTAGACAGTTTATATACAGTAGTTGTAGACAGTGGGTATAGGGTTGATTATAGGTAGACAGTACAGTAGTTGTAGGGTATACATACAGTGGGTATAGGGTTGATATACTGGAGGTAGACAGTTTATATACAGTAGTTGTAGGGTATACATACAGTGGGTATAGGGTTGATATACTGGAGGTAGACAGTTTATATACAGTAGTTGTAGGGTATACATACAGTGGGTATAGGGTTGATATACTGGAGGTAGACAGTTTATATACAGTAGTTGTAGGGTATACATACAGTGGGTATAGGGTTGATATACTGGAGGTAGACAGTTTATATACAGTAGTTGTAGGGTATACATACAGTGGGTATAGGGTTGATATACTGGAGGTAGACAGTTTATATACAGTAGTTGTAGGGTATACATACAGTGGGTATAGGGTTGATATACTGGAGGTAGACAGTTTATATACAGTAGTTGTAGGGTATACATACAGTGGGTATAGGGTTGATATACTGGAGGTAGACAGTTTATATACAGTAGTTGTAGGGTATACATACAGTGGGTATAGGGTTGATATACTGGAGGTAGACAGTTTATATACAGTAGTTGTAGGGTATACATACAGTGGGTATAGGGTTGATATACTGGAGGTAGACAGTTTATATACAGTAGTTGTAGGGTATACATACAGTGGGTATAGGGTTGATATACTGGAGGTAGACAGTTTATATACAGTAGTTGTAGGGTATACATACAGTGGGTATAGGGTTGATATACTGGAGGTAGACAGTTTATATACAGTAGTTGTAGGGTATACATACAGTGGGTATAGGGTTGATATACTGGAGGTAGACAGTTTATATACAGTAGTTGTAGGGTATACATACAGTGGGTATAGGGTTGATATACTGGAGGTAGACAGTTTATATACAGTAGTTGTAGGGTATACATACAGTGGGTATAGGGTTGATATACTGGAGGTAGACAGTTTATATACAGTAGTTGTAGGGTATACATACAGTGGGTATAGGGTTGATATACTGGAGGTAGACAGTTTATATACAGTAGTTGTAGGGTATACATACAGTGGGTATAGGGTTGATATACTGGAGGTAGACAGTTTATATACAGTAGTTGTAGGGTATACATACAGTGGGTATAGGGTTGATATACTGGAGGTAGACAGTTTATATACAGTAGTTGTAGGGTATACATACAGTGGGTATAGGGTTGATATACTGGAGGTAGACAGTTTATATACAGTAGTTGTAGGTTATACATACAGTGGGTATAGGGTTGATATACTGGAGGTAGACAGTTTATATACAGTAGTTGTAGGGTATACATACAGTGGGTATAGGGTTGATATACTGGAGGTAGACAGTTTATATACAGTAGTTGTAGGGTATACATACAGTGGGTATAGGGTTGATATACTGGAGGTAGACAGTTTATATACAGTAGTTGTAGGGTATACATACAGTGGGTATAGGGTTGATATACTGGAGGTAGACAGTTTATATACAGTAGTTGTAGGGTATACAGGGTTGATATACAGTGGGTATAGGGGGTTGATAGGGTTACTGGAGGTAGACAGTTTATATACAGTAGTTGTAGGGTATACATACAGTGGGTATAGGGTTGATATACTGGAGGTAGACAGTTTATATACAGTAGTTGTAGGGTATACATACAGTGGGTATAGGGTTGATATACTGGAGGTAGACAGTTTATATACAGTAGTTGTAGGGTATACATACAGTGGGTATAGGGTTGATATACTGGAGGTAGACAGTTTATATACAGTAGTTGTAGGGTATACATACAGTGGGTATAGGGTTGATATACTGGAGGTAGACAGTTTATATACAGTAGTTGTAGGGTATACATACAGTGGGTATAGGGTTGATATACTGGAGGTAGACAGTTTATATACAGTAGTTGTAGGGTATACATACAGTGGGTATAGGGTTGATATACTGGAGGTAGACAGTTTATATACAGTAGTTGTAGGGTATACATACAGTGGGTATAGGGTTGATATACTGGAGGTAGACAGTTTATATACAGTAGTTGTAGGGTATACATACAGTGGGTATAGGGTTGATATACTGGAGGTAGACAGTTTATATACAGTAGTTGTAGGGTATACATACAGTGGGTATAGGGTTGATATACTGGAGGTAGACAGTTTATATACAGTAGTTGTAGGGTATACATACAGTGGGTATAGGGTTGATATACTGGAGGTAGACAGTTTATATACAGTAGTTGTAGGGTATACATACAGTGGGTATAGGGTTGATATACTGGAGGTAGACAGTTTATATACAGTAGTTGTAGGGTATACATACAGTGGGTATAGGGTTGATATACTGGAGGTAGACAGTTTATATACAGTAGTTGTAGGGTATACATACAGTGGGTATAGGGTTGATATACTGGAGGTAGACAGTTTATATACAGTAGTTGTAGGGTATACATACAGTGGGTATAGGGTTGATATACTGGAGGTAGACAGTTTATATACAGTAGTTGTAGGGTATACATACAGTGGGTATAGGGTTGATATACTGGAGGTAGACAGTTTATATACAGTAGTTGTAGGGTATACATACAGTGGGTATAGGGTTGATATACTGGAGGTAGACAGTTTATATACAGTAGTTGTAGGGTATACATACAGTGGGCAGATGCAGACTCAAACCAGACGTTGATGCATGTGGTGAGGATGGACTCAGTGATTGATGTGTAAAACCGGATCAGGATTGTCTGGGAGATGTAGTTTTTTCAGCTGCCTCAATTACTACATTCACAAGTGAGCCTTCTAGGTGACCGATGGGATGTTGTCCTCCCGCTCGAGGCTGGGATGTTGTCCTCCCGCTAGAGGCTGGGATGTTGTCCTCCCGCAAGAGGCTGGGATGTTGTCCTCCCGCTAGAGGCTGGGATGTTGTCCTCCCGCAAGAGGCTGGGATGTTGTCCTCCCGCTCGAGGCTGGGTTGTTGTCCTCCCAATAGAGGCTGGGATGTTGTCCTCCCACTAGAGGCTGGGATGTTGTCCTCCCGCAAGAGGCTGGGATGTTGTCCTCCCGCTAGAGGCTGGGATGTTGTCCTCCCACTAGAGGCTGGGATGTTGTCCTCCCACTAGAGGCTGGGATGTTGTCCTCCCGCTAGAGGCTGGGATGTTGTCCTCCCGCTAGAGGCTGGGATGTTGTCCTCCCACTAGATGCTGGGATGTTGTCCTCCCACTAGAGGCTGGGATGTTGTCCTCCCGCTAGAGGCTGGGATGTTGTCCTCCCATTAGAGGCTGGGATGTTGTCCTCCCACTAGAGGCTGGGATGTTGTCCTCCCGTTAGAGGCTGGGATGTTGTCCTCCCATTAGAGGCTGGGATGTTGTCCTCCCTCTAGAGGCTGGGATGTTGTCCTCCCTCTAGAGGCTGGGATGCTGTCCTCCCGCAAGAGGCTGGGATGTTGTCCTCCCGCTAGAGGCTGGGATGTTGTCCTCCCACTAGAGGCTGGGATGTTGTCCTCCCACTAGAGGCTGGGATGTTGTCCTCCCGTTAGAGGCTGGGATGTTGTCCTCCCATTAGAGGCTGGGATGTTGTCCTCCCGTTAGAGGCTGGGATGTTGTCCACCCATTAGAGGCTGGGATGTTGTCCTCCCTCTAGAGGCTGGAATGCTGTCCTCCCAATAGAGGCTGGGATGTTGTCCTCCCACTAGAGGCTGGGATGTTGTCCTCCCAATAGAGGCTGGGATGTTGCCCTCCCACTAGAGACTAGGATGTTGTCCTGCCAATAGAGGCTGGGATGTTGTCCTGCCAATAGAGGCTGGGATGTTGTCCTCCCACTAGAGGCTGGGATGTTGTCCTCCCAATAGAGGCTGGGATGTTGTCCTCCCACTAGAGGCTGGGATGTTGTCCTCCCAATAGAGGCTGGGATGTTGTCCTCCCAATAGAGGCTGGGATGTTGTCCTCCCACTAGAGGCTGGGTTGCTGTCCTCCCACTAGAGGCTGGGTTGCCGTCCTCCCACTAGAGGCTGGGTTGCTGTCCTCCCACTAGAGGCTGGGTTGCTGTCCTCCCACTAGAGGCTGGGTTGCTTTCCTCCCACTAGAGGCTGGGATGTTGTCCTCCCAATAGAGGCTGGGATGTTGTCCTCCCACTAGAGGCTGGGTTGCTGTCCTCCCACTAGAGGCTGGGTTGCCGTCCTCCCACTAGAGGCTGGGTTGCCGTCCTCCCACTAGAGGCTGGGATATTGTCCTATGTTTCCTTCCACTAGAACAGATCTCCATGGGTCCTGGTCAAAAGTAGTTCACTATGGGATGGGCCAGGGTCAAAAGTAGTGCACTATGGGATGGGCCCACGTCAAAAGTAATGCACTATGAGATGGGCCCACGTCAAAAGTAGTGCACTATGGGATGGGCCAGGGTCAAAAGTAGTGCACTATGGGATGGGCCCTGGTCAAAAGTAATGCACTATGGGATGGGCCCTGGTCAAAAGTAGTGCACTATGGGATGGGCCCTGGTCAAAAGTAGTGCACTATG
>NW_025746635.1:25000-30000 GCF_021184085.1 Oncorhynchus gorbuscha | reverse complement strand
TCCCCCACCACTCTATCCCCCTCTCCCTCCAACTCCCCCACCACTCCACCCCTTCTCCCTCCAACTCCCGCACCACTCTATCCCCCTATCCCTCTCCCTCCAACTCCCCCTCTCCCTCCAACTCCCTGACCACTTTATAAATCCAATCAAATCAAATCAAATGTTATTTGTCACATACACATGGTTAGCAGATGTTAATGCGAGTGTAGCGAAATGCTTGTGCTTCTAGTTCCGGCAATGCAGTGATAGCCAACAAGTAATCTAACTAACAATTCCAAAACTACTGTCTTATACACAGTGTAAGGGGATAAGAAACATGTACATAAGGATATATGAATGAGTGATGGTACAGAGCAGCATACAGTAGATGGTATCGAGTACAGTATATACATATGAGATGAGTATGTAGACAAAGTAAACAAAGTGGCATAGTTAAAGTGGCTAGTGATACATGTATTACATAAGGATGCAGTCGATGATGTAGAGTACAGTATCTACGTATGCATATGAGATGAATAATGTAGGGTAAGTAACATTATATAAGGTAGCATTGTTTAAAGTGGCTAGTGATATATTTACATCATTTCCCATCAATTCCCATTATTAAAGTGAATGGAGTTGGGTCAGTGTCAATGACAGTGTGTTGGCAGCAGCCACTCAATGTTAGTGGTGGCTGTTTAACAGTCTGATGGCCTTGAGATAGAAGCTGTTTTTCAGTCTCTCGGTCCCAGCTTTGATGCACCTGTACTGACCTCGCCTTCTGGATGATAGCGGAGTGAACAGGCAGTGGTTCGGGTGGTTGATGTCCTTGATGATCTTTATGGCCTTCCTGTAACATCGGGTGGTGTAGGTGTCCTGTAGGGCAGGTAGTTTGCCCCCGGTGATGCGTTGTGCAGACCTCACTACCCTCTGGAGAGCCTTACGGTTGAGGGCGGAGCAGTTGCCGTACCAGGCGGTGATACAGCCCGCCAGGATGCTCTCGATTGTGCATCTGTAGAAGTTTGTGAGTGCTTTTGGCGACAAGCCAAATTTCTTCAGCCTCCTGAGGTTGAAGAGGCGCTGCTGCGCCTTCTTCACGACGCTGTCAGTGTGAGTGGACCAATTCAGTTTGTCTGTGATGTGTGTGCCGAGGAACTTAAAACTTGCTACCCTCTCCACTACTGTTCCATCGATGTGGATAGGGGGGTGTTCCCTCTGCTGTTTCCTGAAGTCCACAATCATCTCCTTAGTTTTGTTGACTTTGAGTGTGAGGTTATTTTCCTGACACCACACTCCGAGGGCCCTCACCTCCTCCCTGTAGGCCGTCTCGTCGTTGTTGGTAATCAAGCCTACCACTGTTGTGTCGTCCGCAAACTTGATGATTGAGTTGGAGGCGTGCGTGGCCACGCAGTCGTGGGTGAACAGGGAGTACAGGAGAGGGCTCAGAATGCACCCTTGTGGGGCCCCAGTGTTGAGGATCAGCGGGGAGGAGATGTTGTTGCCTACCCTCACCACCTGGGGGCGGCCCGTCAGGAAGTCCAGTACCCAGTTGCACAGGGCGGGGTCGAGACCCAGGGTCTCGAGCTTGATGACGAGCTTGGAGGGTACTATGGTGTTGAATGCCGAGCTGTAGTCGATGAACAGCATTCTCAAATAGGTATTCCTCTTGTCCAGGTGGGTTAGGGCAGTGTGCAGTGTGGTTGAGATTGCATCGTCTGTGGACCTATTTGGGCGGTAAGCAAATTGGAGTGGATCTAGGGTGTCAGGTAGGGTGGAGGTGATATGGTCCTTGACTAGTATCTCAAAGCACTTCATGATGACGGAAGTGAGTGCTACGGGGCGGTAGTCGTTTAGCTCAGTTACCTTAGCTTTCTTGGGAACAGGAACAATGGTGGCCCTCTTGAAGCATGTGGGAACAGCAGACTGGTATAGGGATTGATTGAATATGTCCGTAAACACACCGGCCAGCTGGTCTGCGCATGCTCTGAGGGCGCGGCTGGGGATGCCGTCTGGGCCTGCAGCCTTGCGAGGGTTAACACGTTTAAATGTCTTACTCACCTCGGCTGCAGTGAAGGAGAGACCGCATGTTTTCGTTGCAGGCCGTGTCAGTGGCACTGTATTGTCCTCAAAGCGGGCAAAAAAGTTATTTAGTCTGCCTGGGAGCAAGACATCCTGGTCCGTGACTGGGCTGGGTTTCTTCTTGTAGTCCGTGATTGACTGTAGACCCTGCCACATGCCTCTTGTGTCTGAGCCGTTGAATTGAGATTCTACTTTGTCTCTGTACTGACGCTTAGCTTGTTTAATAGCCTTGCGGAGGGAATAGGTGCATTGTTTATATTCGGTCATGTTGTCAGACACCTTGCCCTGATTAAAAGCAGTGGTTCGCGCTTTCAGTTTCACGCGAATGCTGCCATCAATCCACGGTTTCTGGTTAGGGAATGTTTTTATCGTTGCTATGGGAACAACATCTAATGAACTCGCACACCGAATCAACGTATTCGTCAATATTTTTATCTGACGCAATACGAAACATGTCCCAGTCCACGTGATGGAAGCAGTCTTGGAGTGTGGAGTCAGCTTGGTCTGACCAGCGTTGGACAGACCTCAGCGTGGGAGCCTCTTGTTTAAGTTTCTGCCTGTAGGCAGGGATCAACAAAATGGAGTCGTGGTCAGCTTTTCCGAAAGGGGGGTGGGGCAGGGCCTTATATGCGTCACGGAAGTTAGAGTAACAATGATCCAAGGTTTTACCACCCCTGGTTGCGCAATCGTCATGCTGATAAAATTTAGGGAGTCTTGTTTTCAGATTAGCTTTGTTAAAATCCCCAGCTACAATGAATGCAGCCTCCGGATAAATGGTTTCCAGTTTGCAAAGAGTTAAATAAAGTTTGTTCAGAGCCATCGATGTGTCTGCTTGGGGGGAGATATATACGGCTGTGATTATAATCGAAGAGAATTCTCTTGGAAGATAACATTTGTCTACATTTTATTGTGAGGAATTCTAAATCAGGTGAACAGAAGGATTTGAGTTCCTGTATGTTTCCTTCATCACACCATGTCTCGTTAGTCATGAGGCATATGCCCCCGCCACTCCTCTTACCAGAAAGATGATTGTTTCTGTCGGCGCGATGCGTGGAGATACCCGTTGGCTGCACCGCATCGGATAGCGTCTTCCCAGTAAGCCATGTTTCCGTGAAGCAGAGAACGTTGCAGTCTCTGATGTCCCTCTGGAATGCTACCCTTGCTCGGATTTCATCAACCTTGTTGTCAAGAGAATGGACATTGGCAAGAAGAATGCTGGGGAGTGGTGCGTGATGTGCCCTTGTCCGGAGTCTGACCAGAAGACCGCTACGTTTCCCTCTTTTTCGGAGTCGTTTTCTTGGGTCGCTGCATGCGATCCATTCCGTTGTCCTGTTTGTAAGGCAGAACACACGATCCGCGTCGCGGAAAACATATTCTTGGTCGTACTGATGGTGAGTTGACGCTGATCTTATATTCAGTAGTTCTTCTCGACTGTATGTAATGAAACCTAAGATGACCTGGGGTACTAATGTAAGAAATAACACAAAAAAAACAAAAAACTGCATAGTTTCCTAGGAACGCGAAGCGAGGCGGCCATCTCTGTCGGCGCCGGTAGCCTTATCCCCCTCTCACTCCAACTCCACCACCACTCCATCCCCCTCTCCCTCCAACTCCACCACCACTCCATCCCCGTCTCCCTCCAACTCCACCACCACTCCATCCCCCTCTCGCTCTAACTCCCCCACCAATCCATCCCCCTCTCCCTCCCTCATTTCTCTAGCCAAGACATGAGCAGAGCAGGGAGCCAGACACAGAGACAGCCAGACAACAGACTAGACAGCCAGACAACAGACTAGACAGACTAGGCAGCCGGAGAATAGACTAGACATCCTAGACAACAGACTAGACAGACAGACAACAGACTAGACCGACTAGACAGCCAGACAACAGGCTAGACATCCGGACAGCCAGACAACAGGCTAGACATCCGGACAGCCAGACAACAAACCAGACAGCCAGACAACAAACTAGACATCCGGACAGCCAGGCAACAAACCAGACAGCAAAACAACAGACTAGACATCCGGACAGCCAGACAACAAACCAGACAGCCAGACAACAGACTAGACAGCCAGACAACAGACTAGACAAACTAGACAGCCAGACAGCAGACTAGACAAACTAGACAGCCAGACAGCAGACTAGACAGCCAGACAGCAGACTAGACAGCCAGACAGCAGACTAGACAGCCAGACAACAGACTAGACAAACTAGACAGCCAGACAGCAGACCAGGCAGCAAGATGATAGACTAGACAGCCAGACAACAGACTTGACAGCCAGACATAACCAGAACAGACCAGGGTAGACCAGGCCAAACCAGGGTAGATAAGTGTAGGTAGACCAGGCCAGACCAGGGTAGACCAGGCCAGACCAGGGTAAACCAGGCCAAACCAGGGGAGACAATTGTAGGTAGACCAGGCCAAACCAGGGGAGACAATTGTAGGTATACCAGGCCAGACCAGGGTAGACCAGGCCAGACCATCGTAGACCAGGCCAGACCATCGTAGACCAGGCCAGACCAAGGTAGACCAGGCCAGACCTGGGTAGACCAGGCCAATCCAGGGAAGATAAGTTCCCCCCCCCCATTTAAGATTTAGATGCACTATTGTAAAGTGACTGTTCCACTGGATGTCATAAGGTGAATGCACCAATTTGTAAGTCGCTCTGGATAAGAGTGTCTGCTAAATGACTTAAATGTAAATGTAAATGTAAATAAGTGTAGGTAGACCAGGGTAGACCAGGCCAGACCATCGTAGACCAGGCCAGACCAAGGTAGACCAGGCCAGACCAGGGTGAGGGAATTGCTGAGTAACCAGTTGGGGGAAATGAACATCAATGAACTTTGCACTGTGATGGAGGTGTGGAGGGGAGGGGGGTTTGATTATCATTGATATCTCAGAGCATATGGGGGTGTGGAGGGGGAGGGGGGTTGATTATCAT
>NW_025746635.1:7500-20000 GCF_021184085.1 Oncorhynchus gorbuscha | reverse complement strand
TAAACCCTCCTGCAGATAGCCAATCAAACCCTAACCCCTCCTGCAGTTAGCCAATCAAATCCTAAACCCTCCTGCAGATAGCCAATCAAAACCTAAACCCTCCTGCAGATAGCCAATCAAACCCTAACCCCTCCTGCAGTTAGCCAATCAAACCCTTACCCCCTCCTGCAATTAGCCAATCAAACACTAAACCCTCCTGCAGTTAGCCAATCAAACCCTAACCCCTCCTGTAATTAACCAAACGAACCCTCAGCAATCTTGCAATCAGCCAATAGTGTGAAGATTCACTTACCTCCACATTATGACTGTTTGGCTGATCAGTAAGGCAAGGGTTAGGGGCTAAGGTTAGGGCTACTGGCTGGCTGACCAGTAGGGTTAGGGCTACTGGCTGGCTGACCAATAGGGTTAGGGCTACTGGCTGGCTGACCAATAGGGTTAGGGCTACTGGCTGGCTGCTTTATGACTGACCAATAGTGTTAGGGCTACTGGCTGGCTGCTGTATGGCTGACCAATAGGGTTAGGGCTACTGGCTGGCTGCTGTATGGCTGACCAATAGGGTTAGGGCTACTGGCTGGCTGCTGTATGGCTGACCAATAAGGTTACAGCAGCTCAGAGTTATAGTCATAAAACATTTGTTAAAGATTCACCCCTTCTATAGCCACAGTCACTCTTTATGAAGATTATCTTCCACCCAAACCCTTTGTGTTTTGGGTAATTTTGTTTATAATATATAATAATAATATATGCCATTTAGCAGACGCTTTTATCCAAAGCGACTTACAGTCATGTGTGCATACATTCTACGATAACAACATTAGACCATTAGACCATAACAACATTAGACCATTAGACCATAACAACATTAGACCATAACAACATTAGACCATTAGATCATAACAACATTAGACCATTAGATCATAACAGCATTAGATCATAACAGCATTAGACCATAACAACATTAGACCATAACAACATTAGACCATTAGACCATAACAACATTAGATCATAACAACATTAGACCATAACAACATTAGACCATAACAACATTAGATCATAACAACATTAGACCATTAGATCATAACAACATTAGACCATAACAACATTAGACCATAACAACATTAGACCATAACAACATTAGACCATAACAACATTAGATCATAACAACATTAGACCATTAGATCATAACAACATTAGACCATAACAACATTAGACCATAACAACATTAGATCATAACAACATTAGATCATAACAACATTAGATCATAACAACATTAGATCATAACAACATTAGATCATAACAACATTAGATCATAACAACATTAGACCATTAGACCATAACAACATTAGACCATAACAACATTAGATCATAACAACATTAGACCATAACAACATTAGATCATAACAACATTAGATCATAACAGCATTAGACCATTAGACCATAACAACATTTATCAAACCTAACAAAATTATCCCACTATGCTCTCCGATGAACCATCAATCAGGCAAAGCGTCAATACAGGACTAAGATCGAATCGTACTGCATCGCCTCTGACACTCGTCGGATGTGACAGGGCTTGCAAACCATTGCAGACTACAAAGGGAAGCACAGCCGCGAGCTGCCCAGTGACACGAGCCTACCAGACGAGCTAAACTACTTCTATGCTTGCTTCGAGGCAAATAACACGAAACATGCATCAGAGCACCAGCTGTTCCGGAAGACTGTGTGATCACGCTCTCCGTAGCCGATGTGAGTAAGACCTTTAAGACCTTTAAACTGGTCAACATTCACAAGGCCGCAGGGCCAGATGGATTACCAGGATGTGTACTGCGAGCATTGTCTGACCAACTGGCAAGTGTCTTCACTGATATTTTCAACCTCTCCCTTTCCGAGTCTGTAGTGCCAACATGTTTTAAGCAGACCACCATAGTCCCTGTGCCCAAGAACACTAAGGTAACATGCCTAAATGACTACCGGCCTGTAGCACTCACGTCTGTAGCCATGAAGTGCTTCGAAAGGCTGGTCATGGCTCACATCAACACCATTCTCCCAGAAACCCTAGAGCCACTCCAATTTGCATACCGTCCCAAAATATCCTTAGATGATGGAATCACTTTTGCACTCCACACTGCCCTTTCTCACATGGACTAAAGGAACCCCTATATGAGAATGCTATTCATTAACTACAGCTCAGCGGTCTTCACCATAGTGCCCTCAAAGCTCATCAATAACCTATGGACCCTAGAACTAAACACGTATATCTGCAACTGGATCCCAGACTTCCTGACGGGCCGCCCCCAGGTGGTAAGGGTAGGTAACAACACATCTGCCATGCTGATCCTCAACACAGGGGCCCCTCAGGCGTGCGTGCTCAGTCCCCTCCTGTACTCCCTGTTCACTCATGACTTGCATAGCCAGGCACGACTCCCACACCTTCATCAAGTTTGCCGAAGAGACAACAGTGGTAGGCCTGATCACCGACAACGATGAGACAGCCTATAGGGAGGAGGCCAGAGACCTAGTAGTGTGGTGCCAGGACAACAAACTCTCCCTCAATTTAATCAAGACTAAGGAGATGATTGTGGACCACAGGAAACGGAGGACCGAGCACACCCCGATTCTCATCGATGGGGCTGCAATGGAGCAGGTTGAGAGCTTCAAGTTCCTTAGTGTTCATATCACCAACAAACTATCATGGTCCAAGCACACTAAGATAGTCATGAAGAGGGCATGAAAAAAACCCATTCCCCCTCAGGAGACTGAAAAGATTTGGCATGGGTCCTGAGCTCCTCAAAATGTTTACAGCTGCACCATCGAGATCATCCTGACTGGTTGTATCACTTGCTGGTATGGCAACTACTCGGCCTCCGACCGCAAGGCACCACAGAGGGTAGTGCGAAAGTCCCCCAAGCCATAAGACTCCTGAACATCTAACCAATTGGCTACCCAGACTATTTGCATTGCCCCACCCCCCTCTTTTACAATGCTGCTACTCTCTGTTGTCATCTATGCATAGTCACTTCATCTATCCATGTACATATTACCTCAACTAACCGGTGCCCCCCCACATATTGACTCTGTACCGGTACCCCCCTATAGTCTCGCTATTGTTATTTTATTGCTGCTCTTTAATTACTTGTTACTTTTATTTCTTATTCTTATCCGTATTTTTTAAAACTGCATTGTTGGTTAGGGGCTCGTAAGTAAACATTTTACTGTGAGCTATACACCTGTTCTATTCAGTGCATGTGAATAATATTGGATTTGAAGTCTTTTCATTTACTGCTAAATCAGGGTCACACAGAGTGTTTCTTTGAAACAGAAGTATACACCGATGTCGTATACCAATCTTTATAGTCTGGTATCCATAACAAGGCTTAGGCATCCCGATGTCGTATACCAATCTTTATAGTCTCGTATCCATAACAAGGCTTAGGCATCCCCTGTTGTCCCAAAACCTCCCAAATGTCACCTTTTTTAAAAAGCTTTAATTTCATTCATATAACTTATATAACTCATTATTTTGTGTAGACATTCATTTGGTCAGCCATACAGCAGTTTTCATGAGTGTTTGAGATTAGGTCCTGAATAGTAAAAAAAAAACGGTCTTTAAATAAAAGTATGTTTATAGCATTATTATAAGAATGTCTAACAGGTGGCCCTGTCTCATCATTTCACAAGCTGACAGCCTTCCAGAGGCAGGGCCATAAAAGACCCAAGTTCACTCAACTCCCCCTCCCCCTCTGCAACAGCCATCAGCCCAGAAGCATTGCTTTTGCAATGTTAACATATGTTTCCTATGACAATAAAGTCCTTGAATTGAAAAAAATAAGGATCTCTCTCCACTGAACTGACCAATCAGCAGTGAGGAGGCTTGTCACTCTGATGCCTTGAACACCTCAACCAATCCATCAACCAATCCATTCTACCAGAGGGATGGTAATAGGACCAGTGGTGTTCTATCAGAGAGATGGTAATAGGACCAGTGGTGTTCTATCAGAGGTATGGTAATAGGACCAGTGGTGTTCTATCAGAGATGGTAATAGGAACAGTGGTGTTCTATCAGAGAGATGGTAATAGGACCAGTGGTGTTCTATCAGAGGGATGGTAATAGGACCAGTGGTGTTCTATCAGAGAGATGGTAATAGGACCAGTGGTGTTCTATCAGAGAGATGGTAATAGGACCAGTGGTGTTCTATCAGAGGGATGGTAATAGGACCAGTGGTGTTCTATCAGAGAGATGGTAATAGGACCAGTGGTGTTCTATCAGAGAGATGGTAATAGGACCAGTGGTGTTCTATCAGAGAGATGGTAATAGGACCAGTGGTGTTCTATCAGAGATGGTAATAGGACCAGTGGTGTTCTATCAGAGAGATGGTAATAGGACCAGTGGTGTTCTATCAGAGAGATGGTAATAGGACCAGTGGTGTTCTATCAGAGGGATGGTAATAGGACCAGTGGTGTTCTATCAGAGATGGTAATAGGACCAGTGGTGTTCTATCAGAGGTATGGTAATAGGACCAGTGGTGTTCTATCAGAGATGGTAATAGGACCAGTGGTGTTCTATCAGAGAGATGGTAATAGGACCAGTGGTGTTCTATCAGAGGGATGGTAATAGGACCAGTGGTGTTCTATCAGAGAGATGGTAATAGGACCAGTGGTGTTCTATCAGAGAGATGGTAATAGGACCAGTGGTGTTCTATCAGAGGGATGGTAATAGTACCAGTGGTGTTCTATCAGAGAGATGGTAATAGGACCAGTGGTGTTCTATCAGAGATGGTCATAGGACCAGTGGTGTTCTATCAGAGGTATGGTAATAGGACCAGTGGTGTTCTATCAGAGATGGTAATAGGACCAGTGGTGTTCTATCAGAGAGATGGTAATAGGACCAGTGGTGTTCTATCAGAGGGATGGTAATAGGACCAGTGGTGTTCTATCAGAGAGATGGTAATAGGACCAGTGGTGTTCTATCAGAGAGATGGTAATAGGACCAGTGGTGTTCTATCAGAGGGATGGTAATAGGACCAGTGGTGTTCTATCAGAGAGATGGTAATAGGACCAGTGGTGTTCTATCAGAGAGATGGTAATAGGACCAGTGGTGTTCTATCAGAGAGATGGTAATAGGACCAGTGGTGTTCTATCAGAGAGATGGTAATAGGACCAGTGGTGTTCTATCAGAGAGATGGTAATAGGACCAGTATCAGAAAGATGGTAATAGGACCAGTGGTGTTATATCAGAGAGATGGTAATAGGACCAGTATCAGAGAGATGGTCATAGGACCAGTATCAGAGAGATGGTAATAGGACCAGTGGTGTTATATCAGAGAGATGGTAATAGGACCAGTGGTGTTCTATCAGAGAGATGGTAATAGGACCAGTGGTGTTCTATTAGAGAGATGGTAATGGGACCAATGGTGTTCTATCAGAGAGATTGTAATAGGACCAGTGGTGTTCTATCAGAGATGGTCATAGGACCAGTGGTGTTCTATCAGAGAGATGGTAATAGGACCAGTGGTGTTCTATCAGAGAGATGGTAATAGGACCAGTGGTGTTCTATCAGAGAGATGGTAATAGGACCAGTGGTGTTCTATCAGAGAGATGGTAATAGGACCAGTGGTGTTCTATCAGAGGGATGGTAATAGGACCAGTGGTGTTCTATCAGAAAGATGGTAATAGGACCAGTGGTGTTCTATCAGAGAGATGGTAATAGGACCAGTGGTGTTCTATCAGAGATGGTCATAGGACCAGTGGTGTTCTATCAGAGATGGTAATAGGACCAGTGGTGTTCTATCAGAGAGATGGTAATAGGACCAGTGGTGTTCTATCAGAGAGATGGTAATAGGACCAGTGGAGTTCTATCAGAGAGATGGTAATAGGACCAGTGGTGTTCTATCAGAGGGATGGTAATAGGACCAGTGGTGTTCTATCAGAGAGATGGTAATAGGACCAGTGGTGTTCTATCAGAGAGATGGTAATAGGACCAGTGGTGTTCTATCAGAGGGATGGTAATAGGACCAGTGGTGTTCTATCAGAAAGATGGTAATAGGACCAGTGGTGTTCTATCAGAGAGATGGTAATAGGACCAGTGGTGTTCTATCAGAGAGATGGTAATAGGACCAGTGGTGTTCTATCAGAGAGATGGTAATAGGACCAGTATCAGAGAGATGGTAATAGGACCAGTGGTGTTCTATCAGACAGATGGTAATAGGACCAGTGGTGTTCTATCAGAGAGATGGTAATAGGACCAGTGGTGTTCTATCAGAGAGATGGTATTAGGACCAGTGGTGTTCTATCAGAGAGATGGTAATAGGACCAGTGGTGTTCTATCAGAGAGATGGTAATAGGACCAGTGGTGTTCTATCAGAGAGATGGTAATAGGACCAGTGGTGTTCTATCAGAGAGATGGTAATAGGACCAGTGGTGTTCTATCAGAGGGATGGTAATAGGACCAGTGGTGTTCTATCAGAGAGATGGTAATAGGACCAGTGGTGTTCTATCAGAGAGATGGTAATAGGACCAGTGGTGTTCTATCAGAGAGATGGTAATAGGACCAGTGGTGTTCTATCAGAGAGATGGTAATAGGACCAGTGGTGTTCTATTAGAGAGATGGTAATGGGACCAGTGGTGTTCTATCAGAGAGATTGTAATAGGACCAGTGGTGTTCTATCAGAGATGGTCATAGGACCAGTGGTGTTCTATCAGAGAGATGGTAATAGGACCAGTGGTGTTCTATCAGAGAGATGGTAATAGGACCAGTGGTGTTCTATCAGAGAGATGGTAATAGGACCAGTGGTGTTCTATCAGAGAGATGGTAATAGGACCAGTGGTGTTCTATCAGAGGGATGGTAATAGGACCAGTGGTGTTCTATCAGAAAGATGGTAATAGGACCAGTGGTGTTCTATCAGAGAGATGGTAATAGGACCAGTGGTGTTCTATCAGAGAGATGGTAATAGGACCAGTGGTGTTCTATCAGAGATGGTCATAGGACCAGTGGTGTTCTATCAGAGATGGTAATAGGACCAGTGGTGTTCTATCAGAGAGATGGTAATAGGACCAGTGGTGTTCTATCAGAGAGATGGTAATAGGACCAGTGGAGTTCTATCAGAGAGATGGTAATAGGACCAGTGGTGTTCTATCAGAGGGATGGTAATAGGACCAGTGGTGTTCTATCAGAGAGATGGTAATAGGACCAGTGGTGTTCTATCAGAGAGATGGTAATAGGACCAGTGGTGTTCTATCAGAGAGATGGTATTAGGACCAGTGGTGTTCTATCAGAGAGATGGTAATATGACCAGTGGTGTTCTATCAGAGAGATGGTAATAGGACCAGTGGTGTTCTATCAGAGAGATGGTAATAGGACCAGTGGTGTTCTATCAGAGAGATGGTAATAGGACCAGTGGTGTTCTATCAGAGGGATGGTAATAGGACCAGTGGTGTTCTATCAGAGAGATGGTAATAGGACCAGTGGTGTTCTATCAGAGAGATGGTAATAGGACCAGTGGTGTTCTATCAGAGAGATGGTAATAGGACCAGTGGTGTTCTATCAGAGAGATGGTAATAGGACCAGTGGTGTTCTATCAGAGAGATGGTAATAGGACCAGTGGTGTTCTATCAGAGAGATGGTAATAGGACCAGTGGTGTTCTATCAGAGAGATGGTAATATGACCAGTGGTGTTCTATCAGAGAGATGGTAATAGGACCAGTGGTGTTCTATCAGAGAGATGGTAATAGGACCAGTGGTGTTCTATCAGAGAGATGGTAATATGACCAGTGGTGTTCTATCAGAGAGATGGTAATAGGACCTATAATGTATTACAGCCTTTAACACCTGCGGAAGTCCTGCCAGGCTCAGATAGGAAGGAATGGGACAACGCACTAGGGATATTGTCCTTCTTCTACTGTACATCTGGTGTGTTAATATCACAAATAAAAATAAATAACAAAAATAGGTATTAGGTGAACAATAGGTACATAAAGAAACAAAACAACAGTAAAAAGACAATTAACAATAACAGTAGTGAGGCTATAACAGTATCGAAGCTATACACAGTAGTGAAGCTATAACAGTAGTTGTTGCTATAACAGTAGCGATGCTATAACAGTAGTGAGGCTATATCAGTAGTGAGGCTATAACAGTAGCGATGCTATAACAGTAGTGAGGCTATATCAGTAGTGAGGCTATAACAGTAGTGAGGCTATAACAGTAGCGAGGCTATAACAGTAGCGATTCTATAACAGTAGTGAGGCTATATCAGTAGTGAGGCTATAACAGTAGCGATGCTATTACAGTAGTGATGCTATTACAGTAGCGATGCTATAACAGTAGTGAGGCTATATCAGTAGTGAGGCTATAACAGTAGCGATGCTATTACAGTAGCGATGCTATTACAGTAGCGATGCTATAACAGTAGCGAGGCTATAACAGTAGCGATGCTATTACAGTAGCGATGCTATTACAGTAGCGATGCTATAACAGTAGTGATGGCTTGGGGGTAAAAACTGTTGTGAAGTCTTTTTGTCCTGGACTTGGCACTCTGGTACCGCTTGTCATGCGGTAGTAGAGAGAACAATCTATGACTGACCATTTTTAGGGCCTTCCTCTGACACTGCCTGGTGTACAAGTCCTGGATGGCAGGCAGTGATGTACTGCGCCGTACGCACTACCCTCTGTAGTGCCTTGCGGTTGGAGGCCGAACAGTTGCCGTACCAGGCAGTGATGCAACTGGTTAGGATGTTCTTGATGTTGCAGCTGTAGAACTTTTTTGAGGATCTCAGGACCCATGCCAAATCTTTTTTGTTTCCTGTGGGGGAATAGGCTTTGTCGTGTCCTCTTCACAACTGTCTTGGTGTGTTTGGACAATTCTAGTTTGTTGGTGATGTGGACACCAAGGAACTTGAAGCTCTCAACCTGCTCGACTAAAGCCCCGTCGGTGAAAACGGGGGCGTGCTCGGTCTTCCACAACTTAGTCTTGGTTACGTTGAGGGATAGGTTGTTATTCTGGCACCACCCGGCCGGGTCTCTGACCTCCTCCCTATAGGCTGTCTCGTTGTTGTTGGTGATCAGGCCTACCACTGTTGTGTTGTCTGAAAACTTAATGATGGTGATGGAGTTGTGCATGGCCACGCAGTCATGGATGAACAGGGTGTACAGGAGGGGACTGAGCACGCACCCTTGAGGGGCTCCAGTGTTGAGGATCAGCATGGTGGATGTGTTGCTACCTACCCTCATCACCTAAGTGCGGCCCGACAGGAAGTCCAGGATCCAGTTGCAGTCCTGAGGTGTTTAGTCCCATGGTCCTCAGCTTAGTGATAATCTTTGAGGGCACTATGGTGTTGAACGCTGAGCTGTTGTGAATGAACAGCATTCTCACATATGTGTTCCTTTTACCCAGATGTCTAAGAGCTGTGTGGAGTGCAATAGAGAGTGCATCATATGTGGATCTGTTTCGGCGGTATGCAAATTGGAGTGCGTCTAGGGTTTCTGGGATAATGGTGTCATGCAGGTGATAGAGGACCCAAAAGCGACTTAACAGAAACAGAGTTTATTCAAGTCCAAACAGGGAATAACAGTAATCCTCTAGTCTGTAGAGGGGAATAACAAGAGAAGCGGCCACAGACTGCAGGTCGCTTCGGGTAGGCGCAGGCCGTAGTAGACAGAGACACCTGCTCACACGCAGCATCTGATGAAGGCAAAAAACACGACAGGACAGGGCGAAACACAATCACAGCATGGTGAATACAAAACAAGGAACCGACGGGACAGGAACGGAACACAAAGGAATAAATAGGGACTCTAATCAGGGGAAAGGATCGGGAACAGGTGTGGGAAGACTAAATGATGATTAGGGGAATAGGAACAGCTGGGAGCAGGAACGGAACGATAGAGAGAAGAGAGAGCGAGAGAGTGAGAGGGGAGGGGGAGAGAGAGGGATAGAAAGAGGGAAAGAACCCAATAAGACCAGCAGAGGGAAACGAACAGAATGGGGAGCACAGGGACAAGACATGATAATAAATGACAAACATGACAGTACCCCCCACTCACCGAGCGCCTCCTGGCGCACTCGAGGAGGAATCCTGGCGGCAACGGAGGAAATCATCGATGAGTGAACGGTCCAGCACGCCCCGAGACGGAACCCAACTCCTCTCCTCAGGACCGTAACCCTCCCAATCCACTAAGTATTGGTGACCCCGTCCCCGAGAACGCATGTCCATGATCTTATGTACCTTGTAAATAGGTGCGCTCTCGACAAGGACGGGAGGGGGGAGGGAAGACGAACGGGGTGCGAAGAAAGGGCTTAACACAGGAGACATGGAAGACAGGATGGACGCGACGAAGATGTCGCGGAAGAAGCAGTCGCACAGCGACAGGATTGACGACCTGGGAGACACGGAACGGACCAATGAACCGCGGAGTCAACTTACGAGAAGCTGTCGTAAGAGGAAGGTTGCGAGTGGAAAGCCACACTCTCTGACCGCAACAATACCTTGGACTCTTAATCCTGCGTTTATTGGCGGCTCTCACAGTCTTCCCCGCAGACAAAGGCAGACCGGTAATGAAGTCTAAGGCGATGTGAGACCATGGTCGAGAAGGAATGGGGAGCGGTCTGAGACGACCGGCAGGAGGAGAGTTACCCGACTTAGTCTGCGCGCAGTCCGAACAAGCAGCCACGAAACGGCGCGTGTCACGCTCCTGAGTCGGCCACCAAAAGCGCTGGCGAATAGACGCAAGAGTGCCTCGAACACCGGGATGACCAGCTAACTTGGCAGAGTGAGCCCACTGAAGAACAGCCAGACGAGTGGAAACAGGAACGAAAAGGAGGTTACTAGGACAAGCGCGCGGCGACGCAGTGTGCGTGAGTGCTTGCTTAACCTGTCTTTCAATTCCCAGACTGTTAACCCGACAACACGCCCATAAGGAAGAATCCCCTCGGGATCAGTAGAAGCCACAGAAGAACTAAACAGACGGGATAAGGCATCAGGCTTGGTGTTCTTGCTACCCGGACGGTAAGAAATCACAAACTCGAAACGAGCGAAAAACAACGCCCAACGAGCTTGACGGGCATTAAGTCGTTTGGCAGAACGGATGTACTCAAGGTTCTTATGGTCTGTCCAAACGACAAAAGGAACGGTCGCCCCCTCCAACCACTGTCGCCATTCGCCTAGGGCTAAGCGGATGGCGAGCAGTTCACGGTTACCCACATCATAGTTGCGCTCAGATGGCGACAGGCGATGAGAAAAATAAGCGCAAGGATGAACCTTATCGTCAGACTGGAAGCGCTGGGATAGAATGGCTCCCACGCCTACCTCTGAAGCGCCAACCTCGACAATGAATTGTCTAGTGACGTCAGGAGTAACGAGGATAGGAGCGGACGTAAAACGTTCTTTTAGAAGATCAAAAGCTCCCTGGGCGGAACCGGACCACTTAAAACACGTCTTGACAGAAGTAAGAGCTGTGAGAGGGGCAGCAACTTGACCGAAATTACGAATGAAACGCCGATAGAAATTAGCGAAACCTAAAAAGCGCTGCAACTCGACACGTGACCTTGGAACGGGCCAATCACTGACAGCTTGGACCTTAGCGGAATCCATCTGAATGCCTTCAGCGGAAATAACGGAACCGAGAAAAGTAACGGAGGAGACATGAAAAGAGCACTTCTCAGCCTTTACGTAGAGACAATTCTCTAAAAGGCGCTGTAGAACACGTCGAACGTGCTGAACATGAATCTCGAGTGACGGAGAAAAATCAGGATATCGTCAAGATAGACAAAAACAAAGATGTTCAGCATGTCTCTCAGAACATCATTAACTAATGCCTGAAAAACAGCTGGCGCATTGGCGAGACCGAACGGCAGAACCCGGTACTCAAAATGCCCTAACGGAGTGTTAAACGCCGTTTTCCACTCGTCCCCCTCTCTGATGCGCACGAGATGGTAAGCGTTACGAAGGTCCAACTTAGTAAAGCACCTGGCTCCCTGCAGAATCTCGAAGACTGATGACATAAGGGGAAGCGGATAACGATTCTTAACCGTTATGTCATTCAGCCCTCGATAATCCACGCAGGGGCGCAGAGTACCGTCCTTCTTCTTAACAAAAGAACCCCGCCCCGGCCGGAGAGGAAGAAGGCACTATGGTACCGGCGTCAAGAGACACAGACAAATAATCCTCGAGAGCCTTACGTTCGGGAGCCGACAGAGAGTATAGTCTACCTCGAGGAGGAGTGGTCCCCGGAAGGAGATCAATACTACAATCATACGACCGGTGAGGAGGAAGGGAGTTGGCTCGGGACCGACTGAAGACCGTGCGCAGATCATGATATTCCTCCGGCACTCCTGTCAAATCGCCAGGTTCCTCCTGAGAAGTAGGGACAGAAGAAACGGGAGGGATGGCAGACATTAAACACTTCACATGACAAGAAACGTTCCAGGATAGGATAGAATTACTAGACCAATTAATAGAAGGATTATGACATACTAGCCAGGGATGACCCAAAACAACAGGTGTA
>NW_025746635.1:0-2500 GCF_021184085.1 Oncorhynchus gorbuscha | reverse complement strand
AACATTCCTTTACACCAGAGAACATTCCTTTACACCGGAGAACATTATTTTACACCGGATAACATTCTTTTACACCGGAGAACATTCTTTTACACCCCAGAGTTTAGAGGAACCCAGATAACTTATTTTGTATTTTATTTTATAATTGTATATACAGTACCAGTCAACAGTTTGGACACACCTACTCATTCCAGGGTTTTTCTTTATTTGAACTACTTTCTACATTGTAGAATAATATTGAAGACATCAACACTATGAAATAACACATATGGAATCATGTAGTAACCAAAAAAGTGTGAAACAAATCAAAATATATTTTAGATTTTTGATCCTTCAAAGTGACCACACTTTGCCTTGATAACGGCTTTGCACACTCTTGGCATTCTCTCAACCAGCTTCACCTGGAATGCTTTCTAACAGTCTTGAAGGAGTTCCCAAATATGCTGAGAACTTGTTGGCTGCTTTTCCTTCACTCTGTGGTCCAACTCATCCCAAATCATCTCAATTGGGTTGAGGTCGGGTGATTGTGGAGGCCAGGTCATCTGATGCAGCACTCCATCACTCTCCTTCTTGGTCAAATATCTCTTACCCAGCCTGAAGGTGTGTTGGGTCCTGTTGAAAAACAAACGATAGTCCCGCTAAGCACAAACCAGATGGGATGGTGTAACGCTGCAGAATGCTGTGGTAGGCATGCTGGTTAAGTGTGTCTTGAATTCTAAATAAATCACTGACAGTGTCACCAGCAAAGCACACCCACACCACCTCCTGTCATCTGTGGGATCTTAAATAGACAGGTGTGTGCCTTTCCAAATCATTTCCAATCAATTAAATTTACCACAGGTGGACTCAAATCAAGTTGTAGAAACATGGATGATTAATGGGAACAGGATTCATCTGAGCTCAATTTTGAGTCTCATAGCAAAGGGTCTGAATACTTATGTAAATAAGGTAGTTTTGTTGAGGTATTTTATACATTTGCAAAATAAAAAAATAAAAAACAGTTGTCGGTTTGTAATGGGCTAATGTTTGGTAAAAACCCAGCAGGGCCACTAAATAAGATGGAGATCAAGCTACTATCCCCATTGAGCTGCCTTCTGTATGACATCATTCATACTAATCCCCATTGAACTGCCTTCTGTATGACATCATTCATACTAATCCCCATTGAACTGCCTTCTGTATGACATCATTCATACTATCCCCATTGAACTGCCTTCTGTATGACATCATTCATACTATCCCCATTGAACTGCCTTCTGTATGACATCATTCATACTAATCCCCATTGAACTGCCTTCTGTATGACATCATTCATACTATCCCCATTGAACTGCCTTCTGTATGACATCATTCATACTAATCCCCATTGAACTGCCTTCTGTATGACATCATTCATACTATCCCCATAGAAACTGCCTTCTGAATGACATCATTCATACTATCCCCATAGAAACTGCCTTCTGAATGACATCATTCATACTAATCCCCATTGAACTGCCTTCTGTATGACATCATTCATACTATCCCCATTGAACTGCCTTCTGTATGACATCATTCATACTATCCCCATTGAACTGCCTTCTGTATGACATCATTCATACTAATCCCCATTGAACTGCCTTCTGAATGACATCATTCATACTATCCCCATTGAACTGCCTTCTGTATGACATCATTCATACTATCCCCATTGAACTGCCTTCTGTATGACATCATTCATACTATCCCCATTGAGCTGCCTTCTGTATGACATCATTCATACTAATCCCCATTGAACTGCCTTCTGTATGACATCATTCATACTATCCCCATTGAACTGCCTTCTGTATGACATCATTCATACTAACCCCAGAAGAGACAAAAGGACCAGAGGTCATCATGACCAGGGTTGGGTAGGTTACTTTACAGCTGTGGTAAATATGCTAGAGGAAGAGACAAAAGGACCAGAGGTCATCATGACCAGGGTTGGGTAGGTTACTTTACAGCTGTGGTAAATATGCTAGAGGAAGAGACAAAAGGACCAGAGGTCATCATGACCAGGGTTGGGTAGGTTACTTTACAGCTGTGGTAAAAACGCTAGAGGAAGAGAGAAGAAGGACCAGAGGTCATCATGACCAGGGTTGGGTAGGTTACTTTACAGCTGTGGTAAATACGCTAGAGGAAGAGACAAAAGGACCAGAGGTCATCATGACCAGGGTTGGGTAGGTTACAGCTGTGGTTTAGAGGAAGAGACAAAAGGACCAGCTGTGGGTAAATACGCTAGAGGAAGAGACAAAAGGACCAGAGGTCATCATGACCAGGGTTGGGTAGGTTACTTTACAGCTGTGGTAAATACGCTAGAGGAAGAGACAAAAGGACCAGAGGTCATCATGACCAGGGTTGGGTAGGTTACTTTACAGCTGTGGTAAATACGCTAGAGGAAGAGAGAAAAGGACCAGAGGTCATCATGACCAGGGTTGGGTAGGTTACTTTACAGCTGTGGTAAATATGCTAGAGGAAG
>NW_025746634.1:47500-97430 GCF_021184085.1 Oncorhynchus gorbuscha | reverse complement strand
GTGTGGCTTCAGTCAGTGTGGCTTCAGTCAGTGTGGCTTCAGTCAGTGTGGCTTCAGTCAATGTGGCTTCAGTCAGTGTGGCTTCAGTCGGTGTGGCTTCAGTCGGTGTGGCTTCAGTCGGTGTGGCTTCAGTCGGTGTGGCTTCAGTCGGTGTGGCTTCAGTCGGTGTGGCTTCAGTCGGTGTGGCTTCAGTCAGTGTGGCTTCAGTCAATGTGGCTTCAGTCGGTGTGGCTTCAGTCGGTGTGGCTTCAGTCGGTGTGGCTTCAGTCGGTGTGGCTTCAGTCGGTGTGGCTTCAGTCAGTGTGGCTTCAGTCAGTGTGGCTTCAGTCAGTGTGGCTTCAGTCAGTGTGGCTTCAGTCAATGTGGCTTCAGTCAGTGTGGCTTCAGTCAATGTGGCTTCAGTCGGTGTGGCTTCAGTCGGTGTGGCTTCAGTCGGTGTGGCTTCAGTCAGTGTGGCTTCAGTCAGTGTGGCTTCAGGTCAGGTGGCTTGGGTCAGTGTGGCTTCAGTCACACACAGTCAGTGGCTTCAGTCAGTGTACTTTCAGTTAGTGTGGCTTCAGTCAATGTGGTTTAGTCAATGTGGCTTCAGTCAATGTGGCTTCAGTCATGTGGCTTAAGTCAGTGGCTTCAGTCAGTGTGGCTTTCCAGTCAGTGTGGCTTCAGTCAATGTGGCTTCAGTCAATGTGGCTTCGGTCGACACTGGCTTCAGTCAATGTGGCTTCAGTCAGTGTGGCTTCAGTCAGTGTGGCTTCAGTCAGTGTGGCTTCAGTCAGTGTGGCTTCAGTCAATGTGGCTTCAGTCAATGTGGCTTCAGTCAGTGTGGCTTCAGTCAGTGTGGCTTCAGTCAATGTGGCTTCAGTCAGTGTGGCTTCAGTCAATGTGGCTTCAGTCAATGTGGCTTAAGTCAGTGTGGCTTCAGTCAGTGTGGCTTCAGTCAGTGTGGCTTCAGTCAATGTGGCTTCAGTCAATGTGGCTTCAGTCAGTGTGGCTTCAGTCAATGTGGCTTCAGTCAGTGTGGCTTCAGTCGGTGTGGCTTCAGTCAGTGTGGCTTCAGTCAGTGTGGCTTCAGTCAATGTGGCTTCAGTCAATGTGGCTTCAGTCAGTGTGGCTTCAGTCAATGTGGCTTCAGTCAGTGTGGCTTCAGTCAATGTGGCTTCAGTCAGTGTGGCTTCAGTCAGTGTGGCTTCAGTCAGTGTGTCTTCAGTCGGTGGTGTTTGAACTCTAGGCCGGGCCGGGATGGGACTCTGTGGAGAGTGTCTGAACTCTAGGCCGGGCCGGGATGGGACTCTGTGGAGAGTGTCTGAACTCTAGGCCGGGCCGGGATGGGACTCTGTGGAGAGTGTCTGAACTCTAGGCCGGGCCGGGATGGGACTCTGTGGAGAGTGTCTGAACTCTAGGCCGGGCCGGGATGGGACTCTGTGGAGAGTGTCTGTACTCTAGGCCGGGCCGGGATGGGACTCTGTGGAGAGTGTCTGAACTCTAGGCCGGGCCGGGATGGGACTCTGTGGAGAGTGTCTGAACTCTAGGCTGGGCCGGGATGGGACTCTGTGGAGAGTGTCTGAACTCTAGGCCGGGCCGGGATGGGACTCTGTGGAGAGTGTCTGAACTCTAGGCCGGGCCGGGATGGGACTCTGTGGAGAGTGTCTGAACTCTAGGCCGGGCCGGGATGGGACTCTGTGGAGAGTGTCTGAACTCTAGGCCGGGCCGGGATGGGACTCTGTGGAGAGTGTCTGAACTCTAGGCCGGGCCGGGATGGGACTCTGTGGAGAGTGTCTGAACTCTAGGCCGGGCCGGGATGGGACTCTGTGGAGAGTGTCTGAACTCTAGGCCGGGCCGGGATGGGACTCTGTGGAGAGCGTCTGAACTCTAGGCCGGGCCGGGATGGGACTCTGTGGAGAGTGTCTGAACTCTAGGCCGGGCCGGGATGGGACTCTGTGGAGAGTGTCTGAACTCTAGGCTGGGCCGGGATGGGACTCTGGAACAGACCTGGGTTCAAGAAGTACTTTGTTTTTCTTTCAATCACGTCAGCTGCGCTTGATTGAGCTTGCCTGGCACAATTGAAATAATAGAATAATCCCAAAAGTGCAATTCTGCCTTTCACGGCTCTCCAGACAGACTCCATATGAAACACTGAACCTCTCGAGGGAGAGAACACCCTGAGAACTATTTGAATGCAGATAGCAGAGCTGAACCAGCAGGGCTGAGGTTCTGTACTGTAACATAATGTGTCTACATCTCCAACTGTTGAAACAGTGTAACGGCTGGCTCTGTCCCAGAGGATCTCATCCAGGGGGTTTAGAGAGAAGCAGCACTAACTGACACCTCTGTGTACACAGTCCTGGCCAGAGTCCAGACACAATCCTTAATAACACACTAAAACGCTGCATAAAGACAAAATTGCCGGCCTCAATGGGCAACAGATGATGGAATTAAAGAGATTTAGTGCTGAGGGGGAAATGGGTCGGCGTGTTTGATGTGGAGAGGGAGTAGTGTGTGTGTGTGGTGTGGAGAGGGGGTAGTGTGTGTGTGTGTGTGTGTGTGTGTGTGTGTGTGTGTGTGTGTGTGTGTGTGTGTGTGTGTGTGTGTGTGTGTGTGTGTGTGTGTGTGTGTGTGTGTGTGTGTGTGTGTGTGTGTGTGTGTGTGTGTGTGTGTGTGTGTGTGTGTGTGTGTGTGTGTGTGTGTGTGTGTGTGTGTGATGTGGAGAGGGGGTTGTGTGTGATGTGGAGAGGGGGTAGTGTGTGTGTGTGTGTGATGTGGAGAGGTTAGGAGAGCCACCCAGCAGCAGCTGGCCTGGGAGAGACTCAGGGTTCTCAGGGGCACAGTGTCCAAAATGGCCCCCTACTCCTTAAATAGTATACTGCTTCTGACAGGGCCTTTAGGGATCGGGTCCAAAGTAGTGCACTATATAGGGCATAGGGTGGCATTTGGGATAAATCTAGGGAGTCTCTATGGGAAGAGAAATGAGCTGACGAGATGATAGTCTTTTTAGTAAACTATGTTATGTTTCCACAGATAGACATTAAACCAATTACCTGGTCACTGTCTGTCTGTGTGTGTGTGTGTGTGTGTGTGTGTGTGTGTGTGTGTGTGTGTGTGTGTGTGTGTGTGTGTGTGTGTGTGTGTGTGTGTGTGTGTGTGTGTGTGTGTGTGTGTGTGTGTGTGTGTGTGTGTGTGTGGCGCAACACTGGGCTAGGGGAGAGGTTAAATATAACCCCACTGGCCTAGGGAGAGGTTAAATATAACCCCACTGGGCTAGGGAGAGGTTAAACATAACCCCACTGTAACACTGGATATGGGAGAGGTTAAACATAACCCCACTGGACCAGGGAGAGGTTAAACATAACCCCACTGGATATGGGAGAGGTTAAACATAACCCACTGGGAGAGGTTAAACATAACCCCACTGACCAGGGAGAGGTTAAACATAAACCCACTGGACCAGGGAGAGGTTAAACATAACCCCACTGGACCAGGGAGAGGTTAAACATAACCCCACTGGACCAGGGAGAGGTTAAACATAACCCCACTGGACCAGGGAGAGGTTAAACATAACCCCACTGGACCAGGGAGAGGTTAAACATAACCCCACTGGACCAGGGAGAGGTTAAACATAACCCCACTGGACCAGGGAGAGATCAAACATAACCCCACTGGACCAGGGAGAGGTTAAACATAACCCCACTGGACCAGGGGGTTAAACAGGACCAGGTTAAACATAACCCCACTGGACCAAACCAGAAATAGAACAGCTGTAAAGACTATCAGAAAACAAAACATTACAAGCTGTCACAGTCTCACTACACAATTACATATTTTTCCACGTTTCTCTAAACGCCAAATTTTGAAGTTATGTTAGGGAATAATCAGAATTTGTTGGTAACATATGTAAGATGTTTTATATTCATCAAATGTGTGTAAGTTACTTCTCATCAGAATGGTATTTTTGTATAATAATGTGGCGAGGTTGCAGTTATCTGTTTTATGACAAGACTAAGTTGCATGGGCCGCAGAGAGGGGAGAGGTCAAAGTGTCATCATGTGTAAACATATCTTTTACTCCCTACCTTTTTCTAGTGGGGAAAGGAGGGTGGCAGTGTCTGGAATCATTCTCCTGCTCCCTTTTATCTTAACCTATAGCCTCACTCTCCTCTCCGTGAGCTTGTCCAGGATTGGTTGTATTTAGAATTGGTTGTATCTAAATGACAATTTGATATATGCCTGTTGATATGGAGGATTGGTTTATGGTTCTGGGGTTTGAGTAAGGAGACAAAGCTGAACAATTTATTATGTCTATGCTGTCTGACTATGTGTGTTCTTTGCTATTAAAGGATCTCAGTTGCATTGTAATGGGCTCTCAGAGAATTCACTGAGAGACACTGAATTACCTGAGAGTCACAGGGTTATGATAGAGCTCGTATAATTAAAGATGGACTTTGATAACTAAATCTGACTTGTGTGTGTGGTTTGCTCCCATGATTTGGTAAATAGAGGAAATTTCCACGACAGTTGCTCCAAATGTCAAATGTCGAAGTTGCTCAAATAAATATGTACTATATTACTAATTAGCTCACATTGCCCCTGGTGGCTGGTTTTGACTTGCCTTGATTTATCAATTCATTTTGACTTGGTTAAGTAAAACAGAAATTAATTATTTACGATTTGTTGGACTTAGGGCTAAATTCAGGCATTCATTTTGATTGGTCAGGGTGAAGGTTTGGGATAGGGTTAATTAAATTCAGGCATTAATTGTGATTTGTCAAGTTCAGAAAAACAATTCCACGGTTTAGTTAAGCCATTTAATTCTGACTTTCCTTGTTTATTCTTTGTGTCTGAATGGTGCAGTGGTCTGAGCAGCTGATTTGTCTTTTATAGACCGGGTTCCATCCCAGTGGACGGTTTGGACGGAGTCTCCCAACGTCCTGGGGATCTACAAAAACCTGAATTTCACCTTGAATCTGGATTGATATACCTGAAATACTAGGCCTGGCCCCCTCTGGTCACCATAGCAACCACTCACCTGTCTCCTACCCCAACAGCAATAACCAGCAGACAGGTCAAAGTGACATAACGGTTCTGACTCACACACACATATCGGCTCCTTGTCATGCGCTGCACAGTGCCCTTCTCTTGTGTACACAGGAAAAACACCCTCTGACACAAAGACAAGCAGACAACTCTCTCTCTCTCTCTCTCTCTCTCTCTCTCTCTCTCTCTCTCTCTCTCTCTCTCTCTCTCTCTCTCTCTCTCTCTCTCTCTCTCTCTCTCTCTCTCTCTCTCTCTCTCTCTCTCTCTCTCTCACAAACAAACAAACAAACAAAACCTCTCTCTCAAACACTCTCTGACAAACCAGAAACACACACATCCCTGGTTCCCCTCTCTGCATATGTCAGGAATCAACTGTCAATCTGCCAGCCCTCCCTCCGCCATCCTGCCCGCACACCAGCCCGCCTGCCCAAATGGCAACAGTTATCCTGGCCTGGTATATTCCCCTGGCTGCTGAAACTGTCCCAGTACAACCCAGCTTGCTGCCATGCATCCAACACAGACAAAACCTGGATCTGGATATCTCTCTGTGTGTGTGTGTGTGCAGCAGCCATCCTATTGAACATGGACAAAACGTGGATCTGCTCGCTGATCTGAATAGAACTAGTGATTCATGCTCTGACAGGCCCTGTTTAAACCTCCCACCACCCAGGCCTGTTAACACCACTGGGCTACTCCACTACACTGCATGGCCTTCTGCCTAGTCTATGATACCTGACCTCAGGTCAGAGAGACAGCAAAGACAGAACAAGTTCAACACTAATAACTACACTCCTCTAATCTAACAGCAGGGACAGGGGCAGAGACAGGGGCAGAGACAGGGACAGAGACAGGGACAGAGACAGGGACAGAGACAGGGACAGGGACAGGGACAGAGACAGAGACAGGGACAGGGACAGGGACAGGGACAGGGACAGGGACAGGGACAGGGACAGGGACAGGGACAGGGACAGAGACAGAGACAGAGACATATACAGGATAGGGACAGAGATAGGGACAAGAAACATGGACAGGGACAAGCTCAGACACCTCCCCGTTTTATCAAACCCCAGTATTTCCCCCCCACACACCTCCCTTTTTATCAAACCCCAGTACCCCCCCCCACACACACACACACACACCTCTCTCTCTCTGTCTCTCTCTCTCTATCCCGCTCTCTCCTCTCTCTTCTTCTCTCAGGACTACTTAATTAGGGATGAACTGGGATAGGTACAGTGCATTTGGAAAGTATTCACAGCTGCTAATTTTACATTATTAATAGGGAAAACATCCTTACAATTAACTTCAGTTGGTGGCGATAGAGGAGACTGAAACAAATACATATGTTTAAAGTACTTTACTTCCTCTTTCAAAATATTGTTTGGTGACTCATGGGTGACTACTACACCCACACATGTACAACTACTACAACTACTACCACCACCCCACACAACTACTACCACCACCCCACACAACTACTACCACCACCCCACACAACTACTACCACCACCCCACACAACTACTACCACCACCCCACACAACTACTACCACCACCCCACACAACTACTACCACCACCCCACACATGTACAACTACTACTACAACTACTACTACAACTACTAATACTACTACTAATACCAACACCCCCACAAGCAGTACTACTACTAATACTACTAGTACAACTACTACTACTAGTAGTATTGTCACTCCTCCTACTACTACTACTATTGCCAATACTACTACTAATACTACTATTGCCACTACTACTACTACTAATACTACTACTCATACTACTATTGCCACTACTACTAATACTACTGTTGCCACTACTACTAATACTACTGTTGCCACTACTACTAATACTACTATTACTACTACTACTTATGTTACTCCAACTATTATTTCTGCTACTACTACTATTACTGCTGCTGCTACTGCTATTACTACCACTGCTATTACTGCAGCTGCTACTACTACTCCTAATTCTGCTGCTGCTACTACTACAACTGCTACTACTACTCCTAATTCTGCTGCTGCTACTACTACAACTGCTACTACTACTCCTAATTCTGCTGCTGCTACTACTACTACTACTACTACTACTACTGCTACTACTGCTGCTGCTGCTACTGCTACTTCTGCTACTACTACATCTACTGCTACTACTACTACTACTGGCTATTCTTTCTCAATGGTTCTTTGTTCATTTCCAACGTGCTCCTATCTCACTTATGCCCACTCCCTCCTCCATCCACTACCACCTCTTACTTCTTAATCCCATTAGAGGCCAAACACATTGAATTACCCAGGCTGTGGCCATGAGGATGTAAAGGAATTAGAAGGTTAGCTCAGGAGATTTACCCACATCCATGGCTGTAGGGCCAGTCTTTATATCTCAACATGCTCTACAGTTGTGTGTGTGTGTGTGTGTGTGTGTGTGTGTGTGTGTGTGTGTGTGTGTGTGTGTGTGTGTGTGTGTGTGTGTGTGTGTGTGTGTGTGTGTGTGTGTGTGTGTGTGTGTGTGTGTGTGTGTGTGTGTGTGTGTGTGTGTGTGTGTGTGTGTGTGTGTGTGTGTGTGTGTGTGTGTGTGTGTGTGTGTGTGTGTGTGTGTGAGCCAGCATGCAGGGTTGACGATCTCTAATCATATCCCTGCAAGTCTGTCCAAATGACTGCCTTGTGATCGATAAACCAATAGCTGCAGCAGAGAGGAGAGGAGAGGAGAGGAGAGGAGAGGAGAGGAGAGGAGAGGAGAGGAGAGGAGAGGAGAGGAGAGGAGAGGAGAGGAGAGGAGAGGAGAGGAGAGGAGAGGAGAGGAGAGGAGAGGAGAGGAGAGGAGAGGAGAGGAGAGGAGAGGAGAGGAGAGGAGAGGAATGCATTTCACAGCCTGTTGGTTGAAAAACCACTGCGGACAAACTATTGGTTGAGTTTTTCTGTTATATCTCTCTCTGGTATCCTTTCAAGGAAGACAATGACATCTTTCTTCCCTGTGATAGATAGGGGATGAGAGGGGTGGTAGTGTGAGAGGAATTACATATAGGATAGGGAGAGAGAGAGGGCTATGTTGTTGTTGAGATACAGAGTCTAATTCATTCTTATAGTCCAAATAGAGATTTAATGGTCTGTTAATCTGGCTCCTCCTTTCATCCCTTCCCTCTCTCTCCTATGTCCCTCATTTCATCCTCTCTCTCTCAATTCAATTCAATTCAAGGGCTTTATTGGCATGGGAAACATGTGTTAACATTGCCAAAGCAAGTGAGGTAGACAACATACAAAGTGAATATATAAGGTGAAAAACAACAAAAATTAACAGTAAACATTACACATACAGAAGTTTCAAAACAGTAAAGACATTACAAATGTCATATTATATATATATATATATATATATATATATATATATATATATATATATATATATATATATATATATATATATATATACACAATGTACAAATAGTTAAAGGACACAAGATAAAATAAATAAGCATAAATATGGGATAATAAGCATAAATTGTATATATATATATATATATATATATATATATATATATATATACAATGTACAAATAGTTAAAGGACACAATAATAAGCATAAATTGTATATATATATATATATATATATATATATATATATATATATATATATATATATATATATATATATATATACAATGTACAAATAGTTAAAGGACACAAGATAAAATAAATAAGCATAAATATGGGTTGTATTTACAATGGTGTTTGTTCTTCACTGGTTGCCCTTTTCTCGCGGCAACAGGTCACAAATCTTGCTGCTGTGATGTCACACTGTGGAATTTCACCCAGTAGATATGGGAGTTTTTCAAAATTGGATTTGTTTTCGAATTCTTTGTGGATCTGTGTGATCTGGGGGAAATATGTATCTCTAATATGGTCATACATTGGGCAGGAGGTTAGGAAGTGCAGCTCAGTTTCCACCTCATTTTGTGGGCAGTGAGCACATAGCCTGTCTTCTCTTGAGAGCCATGTCTGCCTACGGCGGCCTTTCTCAATAGCAAGGCTATGCTCACTGAGTCTGTACATAGTCAAAGCTTTCCTTAATTTTGGGTCAGTCACAGTGGTCAGGTATTCTGCCGCTGTGTACTCTCTGTGTAGGGCCAAATAGCATTCTAGTTTGCTCTGTTTTTTTGTTCATTCTTTCCAATGTGTCAAGTAATTATCTTTTTGTTTTCTCATGATTTGGTTGGGTCTAATTGTGCTGTTGTCCTGGGGCTCTGTAGGGTGTGTTTGTGAACAGAGCCCCAGGACCAGCTTGCTTAGGGACTCTTCTCCAGGTTCATCTCTCTCTCTCTCTCTCTCTCTCTCTCTCTCTCTCTCTCTCTCTCTCTCTCTCTCTCTCTCTCTCTCTCTCTCTCTCTCTCTCTCTCTCTCTCTCTCTCTCTCTCTCTCTCTCTCTCTCTCTCTCTCTCTCTCTCTCTCTCTCTCTCTCTCTCTCTCTCTCTCTCTCTCTCTCTCTCTCTGAAATAAACAATAAAAAATGAACAGTAAAATGTACACTCACAAAAGTTCCAAAAGAATAAAGACATTTCAAATGTCATATTATGTCTATATACTGTACAGTGCTGTAACGATGTACAAATAGTTAAAGTACAAAAGGGAAAATAAATCAACATAAATATGGGTTGTATTTACAACTGTGTTTGTACTTCGCTGGTGGCAACTGGCCTTCAACTTGCTGCTGTGATGCACACTGTGGTATTTCACCCAGTAGATATAGAAGTTTAGAACAATTGGATTTGTTTTCAAATGGATCTGTGGATCTGTGCAATCTGAGGGAAATATGTGTCTCTAATATGGTCATACATTTGTCAGGAGGTTAGGAACTGCAGCTCAGTTTCCACCTTGTGGGCAGTGAGCACATAGCCTGTCTTCTCTTGAGAGCCAGGTCTGCCTTCAGGAGCCTATCTCAATAGCAAGGCTATGCTCACTGTACAGTGCCTGCAAAAGTATTCGGCCCCCTTGAACTTTGCGACATTTTGCCACATTTCAGGCTTCAAACATAAAGATATAAAACTGTATTTTTTTGTGAATAATCAATAACAAGTGGGACACAATCATGAAGTGGAATGACATTTATTGGATATTTCAAACTTTTTAACAAATCAAAAACTGAAAAATTTTGCACGCCCAATTTTTCAGTTTTTGATTTGTTAAAAAGTTTGAAATATCCAATAAATGTCATTCCACTTCATGATTGTGTCCCATTTGTTGTTGATTCTTCACAAAAATACAGTGTTATATCTTTATGTTTGAAGCCTGAAATGTGGCAAAAGGTCGCAAAGTTCAAGGGGGCCGAATACTTTCGCAAGGCACTGTACATAGTCAAAGGTTTCCGTAAGTTTGGGTCAGTCAGTGGTCAGGTATTCTGCCACTGAGTATTCTCTGCTAGGGGCCAAATAACATTCTAGTTTTTTTTGTTAATTATTTCCAATATGTAAGTAATTATCTGTTTGTTTTCTCATTATTTGGTTGGGTCTAATTGTGTTGCTGTCCTGGGGCTCTGTGAGGTGTGTTTGTGTTTCTGTCCCAGGACCAGCTTGCTTAGGGGATTCTTCTCAAGGTTCATCTCTCTGTATGTGATTGCTTTGTTATGGAAGGTTTGGGAATTGCTTCCTTTTAGGTGGATGTAAAATTCAACAGCTCTTTTCTGGATTTTGATCATTAGCGGGTATCAGCCTCATTCTGCTCTGCATTATTTAGAGTTTTACATTGAACACAGTGGATATTTTAGCAGAATTCTGCATTCAGAGTCTGCATTCAACTCAATTTGGTGTTGGTCCCATTTTCTGAATTCTTGGTTGTTGAGCAGACCCTAGACCTCACAACCATAAAGGGAAATGGGTTCTATAATTGATTCAAGTATTTTTTGCCAGATCCTATTTAGTATTTCAAATGTTATGGTCCTTTTGATGACATGGAAGACCCTTCTTACCTTGTCTCTCAGATTGTTTATAGCTTTGTGGAAGTTACCTGATTAGGACGAGGTATGTATCATTTTTTTTCTTCCTCTAGGGCAACGGTGTCTGGATGGAATTTGTATTTGTGGTCCTGGCAACTTTATTTTTGTCTTACTGAGATTTACTGTCAGGGCCCAGGTCTGACAGAATCTGTGCAGAAGTTCTAGGTGCTGCTGTAGGCTTTCCTTAGTTGTTGACAGAAGAACCATATCATCAGCAAACAGACATTTGACTTCAGATTCTAGAAGGGTGAGGTCGGCTGCTGCAGACTGTTCTAGAGCCCTCGCCAATTCGTTGATATATATGTTGAAGAGTGTGGGGCTTAAGCTGCATCCCTGTCTCACCCCACGGCCCTGTGGGAAGAAATGTGTGTTTTTTGGGCCAAATCCATTCTGCATCATAAATGGTTCTCTGTTCCCTATATAGTGTGCTACATTTGACTAGAATCCTATGGGCCCTGGTCAAAAGTGGTTCACTATGTAAGGAATAGGTGCCACAAGCCTGCAGTTCTCAATGACTATACAATCTGTTAAGGCTTCCTCAAACATGACCATCCTTACATTACTTATGGATCAGATAACCACCAAACATTCATTACTACAAATACCTCATTACCACACACACATGCTGTTGTACACACACACACACACACACACACACACACACACACACACACACACACACACACACACACACACACACACACACACACACACACACACACACACACACACACACACACACACACACACACACACACACACACACACACACACACACACACAAACACACACACACACACAATTACAGCAGCAGCTGAATAGCTGTGTGACATTTAACAATGCGATGGAAGATGGTCCTCACAGTACCAATAATGAATCATTGATTCAGGTGACAACATAATGAAATGTTTCCTCCTCCACTCTGCTCTTGTCCTTCCTCTGACCCCCATAGAAACAGCATTGCTCTTATACCCTCTAATAATCATCTCTGTAATACTCATTATCTGTTTTGCAAAACTGTACTACTAGGACTGCATTTATGCATTACAAGACCAATACTGGTCCTGTGTGGTTGAGTTGTGACAGGGATTGTCACTAGCCTAGCAATGCCAAGGTGGTGGGTTCAATTCCCACAGAGATCACATCCAGTCCACTTCACAAAGTAAACATGTGTCTATGGGGTGACTGTTTTGTTAGGCACCTTTTGGTTAAAGTGGCAGTAGTAACAACTCACAGCAGAGAAATCATTACTGTTATAGATGAGACAGACAGCTCACAGAGAAATCATTACTGTTATACATGAGACAGAGCTCACAGCAGAGAAATCATTACTGTTATACATGAGACAGAGCTCACAGCAAAGAAATCATTACTGTTATACATGAGACAGAGCTCACAGCAGAGAAATCATTACTGTTATACATGAGACAGACCGTTCACAGCAGAAGACTAACCTATACCCAGAGGGGGGTGGAGTAGGATATTTCACAACTCAAAGCCTGCATCCCAAATGGTTCCCTATTCCTTTTATAGTGCACTACTTCTGACCAGAGCCTTATGGGCCCTGACACAGAGGCCGAGAGCTAGAGAGAGAGAGCTAGAAAGACAGAGAGCTAGAGAGACAGAGAGACAGAGAGCTAGAGAGACAGAGACAGAGAGCCAACAAGCCATCAAGCCAGAGAGCTAGAGAGACAGAGAGACAGAGCGCCAGAAAGCTAGAGAGACAGAGAGCCAGAGAGCTAGAGAGACACAGAGCTGGAGAGACACAGAGACAGAGAGCTAGAGAGACACAGAGACAGAGAGCCATCAAGCCAGAGAGCCAGAGAGCTGGAGAGACACAGAGACAGAGAGACACAGAGACAGAGAGACACAGAGACAGAGAGACACAGAGAGGGAGAGCCATCAAGCCAGAGAGACAGAGAGACAGAGAGAGAGAGAGACAGAGAGACAGAGAGACAGAGAGACAGAGAGAGACAGAGAGAGAGAGAGAGAGAGAGAGAGACAGAGAGACAGAGAGACAGAGAGACAGAGAGACAGAGAGACAGAGAGACAGAGAGACAGAGAGACAGAGAGACAGAGAGCCGGAGAGCTGGAGAGACAGAAACAGAGAGCCAGATAGCCAGAGAGCTAGAGAGACAGAGAGACACAGAGTCAGAGAGCCAGAGACAGAGAGACAGAGAGCCATCAAGCCAGATAGCTAGAGAGACATCAAGCCAGAGAGCTAGAGTCAGAGAGACAGAGAGCCAGAGAGCTAGAGAGACATCAAGCCAGAGAGCTAGAGTCAGAGAGACAGAGAGCTAGAGAGCCAGAGAGCCAGAGAGCCAGAGAGACAGAGAGCCAGAGAGCCATCAAGCCAGAGAGCCAGAGAGCTATCAAGCCAGAGCTAGAGAGACAGAGAGACATCAAGCCAGAGAGACAGAGAGACAGAGAGCCAGCCCAGGCCCCTTTTCATTTTCCAACAGGATTTAAATGTGGGTCTTCATGCAGACATGACAGTCACTTTCCAATTTCAACTCTTAAACTACCAATTTAAACCAGGCTCACCATGGTAATGATTGAAATATGAAAACCTGCATATATACAGGCCATTACAGACCTGATGAACACACAGCCTTTAGCTTTGTGTGTGTGTGTGTGTGTGTGTGTGTGTGTGTGTGTGTGTGTGTGTGTGTGTGTGTGTGTGTGTGTGTGTGTGTGTGTGTGTGTGTGTGTGTGTGTGTGTGTGTGTGTGTGTGTGTGTGTGTGTGTACTCGTTTCATTATAGTATAATTGTTGGTTGATGAATGTGTACTGCACTGTTGAAGAGAGATTGTAAGTCAGCATTCCACTGTACCGTTTACACCCTGTGTGTGAGACCAATACAATTTGATTTGATTTCATCATTGACTAAAGGGTTAACGTCAACTGATTAGTGGTGAATTGAAATGGATGAGTCTTTGCTTTTGAATACATTCTTTCTGCAATAATGCTGAGAAATACATTCCCTCACCTCACATATATAGTGTGTACACACACACACACACACACACACACACACACACACACACACACACACACACACACACACACACACACACACACACACACACACACACACACACACACACACACACACACACACACACACACACACACACACACACACACACACACCAGTCACCCCGAGGAACAGGATGCTCTCTGATATGAGTGTAAAGTGATGGTCAGTTCCTCTGGGACTGCTCCCTGGCAGGAGATAGGTGTTATCTGTTCTCTCCACCACCGTGTGTGTGTGTGTGTGTGTGTGTGTGTGTGTGTGTGTGTGTGTGTGTGTGTGTGTGTGTGTGTGTGTGTGTGTGTGTGTGTGTGTGTGTGTGTGTGTGTGTGTGTGTGTGTGTGTGTGTGTGTGTGATCTACATAACCTGGTTCTAGCATTCATGACATCACCCTGAGGAGCACAGTGATGCCGTTGGTGGTTTACTGGGAGTTATATATATATATATAATATACAGTGCCTTGCAAAAGTATTCATCCACCTTGGTGTTTTTCCTATATTGTTGCATTACAACCTGTAATTTAAATGGATTTTTATTTGGATTTCATGTAATGTACATACACACAATAGTTCAAATTGTTTAAATTAAATTTAAAAAAATAACTTGTTTCAATAGATTTTAAAAGATGTAAAACGGAAAAGAGGCGCGTGCATATGAATTCACCCCCTTTGTTATGAAGCTCCTAAATAAGATCTGGTGCAACCAATTACCTTCAGAAGTCACAGAATTAGTTACATAAAGTCCACCTGTGTGCAATCTAAGTGTCACATGGTCTGTCACATGATCTCAGTGTATGTACACCTGTTCTGAAAGAACCCAGAGTCTACAACACCACTAAACAAGGGGCATCACCAAGCAAGCGGCACCATGAAGACCAAGGAGCTCTCCAAACAGGTCAGGGACAAAGTTGTGGAGAAGTACAGATCAGGGGTGAGTTATAAAGAAATATCAGAAACTTAGAACACTATCAAATCCATTATTAAAAAATAGAAAGAATATGGCACCACAACAAACCTGCCAAGAGAGGGCCGCCCACCAAAACTCACTGACCAGGCAAGGAGGGCATTAATCAAAGAGACAACAAAGAGTCTTAAGATAACCCTGAAGGATCTGTAAAGCTCCACAGCGGAGATTGGAGTATCTGTCCATAGGACCACTTTAAGCCGTACACTCCACAGAGCTGGGCTTTACAGAAGATTGGCCAGATAAAAAAACATTGCTTAAAGAAAAAAATAACGTTTGGTGTTTGCCAAAGGGCATGTCAGACTCCCCAAACATATGGAAGAAGGTACTCTGGTCAGATGAGACTAAAAGTGAGCCATTTGGCCATCAAGGGAAACGCTATGTCTGGCGCAAACTCAACACCTCTCATCACCCCGAGAACCGCATCCCCACAGTGAAGATTCACGGTGGCAGCATCATGCTGTGGGGATGTTTTTCATCGGCAGGGACTAGGAAACTGGTCAGAATTGAAGGAATGATGGATGGCGCTAAATGCACGGAAATTCTTGAGGGAAACCTGTTTCAGTCTTCCAGAGATTTGAGACTGGGATGGAGGTTCATCTTCCAGAAGGACAATGACCTTAAGCATACTGCTAAAGCAACACTCGAGTGGTTTAAGGGTAAGGGTAAGCATTTAAATGTCTTGGAATGGCCTAGTAAAAGTCCAGACCTCAATCCAATTGAGAATCTGTGGTATGACTTAAAGATTGCTGTACACCAGTGGAACCCATCCAACTTGAAGGAGCTGGAGCAGTTTTTCCTTGAAGAATGGACAAATATCCCAGTGGCTAAATGTGCCAAGTTTATAGAGACATACCCCAAGAGACTAACAACTGTAATTGGTGCAAAAGGTGGCTCTTCAAAGTATTGAAATTGGGGGGTGAATGCACGCTCAAGTTTTCAGTTTTTTTTTGTTGTTGTCGTATTTCACAATAAAAAATATTTCACATCTTCAAAGTGGTAGACATGTTCTGTAAATCAAATGATACAAACGCCCCAAAAATCCATTTTAATTCCAGGTTGCTAGGCAACAACATAGGAACAATGCCAAAGGGGGTGAATACTTTTACAATACACTACCGTTCAAAAGTTTGGGGTCACTTAGAAATATCCTTGTTTTTGAAAAGCAACCATTTTTGTCCATTAAAATAACATCAAATTGATCAGAAATACAGTGTAGACATTGTTAATGTTGTAACTGACTATTTAAAGGAATATCTACACAGGCGTACAAAGGCTCATTGTCAGCAACCATCACTCTTGTGTTCCAATGGCACGGTGTGTTAGCTAATCCAAGTTGATCATTTTAGAAGGCTAACTGATCACTAGAAAACCATTCTGAAATTATGTTATCACTGCTGAAAACAAGTCCTCACCTGGCAGCTTCATTAAATAGTACCCGCAAAACACCAGTCTCAACATCTCGAGTGAAGAAGCAACTCCGGGATTCTGGCCTTCTAGGCAGAGTTGCAAAGAAAAAGCCATATCTCAGACTGGCCAATAAAAATAAAATATTACAATTGGCAAAAGAACAGAGACACTGGACAGAGGAACTCTGCCGACAAAGCCAGCATCCCGGATTTGCCTTTCACTGTTGACGTTGAGACTGGTGTTTTGCGGGTACGGCGTCTGTTTCTCAAACTAGACACTCTAATGTACTTGTCCTCTAGCTCAGTTGTACACCGGGGCCTCCCACTCCTCTTTCTATTCTGGTTAGAGCCAGTGTGCGCTGTTCTGTGAAGGGAGTAGTACACAGCGTTGTGTGAAATCTTCAGTTTCTTGCCAATTTCTCACATGGAATAGACTTCATTTCTCAGAACAAGAATAGACTGGCGAGTTTCACAAATCCTCTAGGATGGGGGGACACTTGCGTCCCACTTGGCCAAAAGACAGGGAAAATGTAGAGGGCCAAATACAAATAAAGTTATATAAAAATCAAACTTTCATTAAATCAAACATGTAAGATACTCAATTAAAGCTACACTCGTTGTGAATCCAGCCAACATGTCAGATTTTAAAAAGGCTTTTCGGCGAAAGCATAAGATGCTATAATCTGATGATAGCACAACAGTAAACAAAGAGAGAGTAGCATATTTCAACCCTGCAGGCGCTACACAAAACGCAGAAATAAAATATAATTCATGCCTTACCTTTGACGAGCTTCTTTTGTTGGCACTCCAGTATGTCCCATAAACATCACAAATGGTCCTTTTGTTCGATTAATTACGCCCATATATATCCAAAATGTCCATTTATTTGGTGCTTTTGATCAACAAAAAAAACAGCTTCCAATTTGCGCAACGTCACTACAAAATGTCTCAAAAGTTACCTGTAAACTTTGCCAAACTACTTTTGTAATACAACTTTAGGTATTTTTAAACGTTAATAATCGATCAAATTGAAGACGACTGTATCTGTTTTCAATACAGGACAACAACAAACTAACGCTACTTTTCTAGTCTTGCCAACTCTCAGTGTTACACTGATTCAAGATGGCCGTACTTCTTCATTTCACAAAGGAATAACCTCAACCTATTTCCAAAGACTGGTGACATCCAGTGGAAGCGGTAGGAATTGCAAACAAGTGCCTTAGAAATCTAGTTCCCCATTGAAAAATCATTGAATAGACAGTGACCTAAAAGAAAAAGTCTAAATGGTTAGTCCTCTGTTATAGTCCTCTGAGTTCTGTTATACTCACAGACATGATTCAAACAGTTTTAGAAACTTCAGAGTGTTTCTACTAATAATATGCATATCTTATATTCTTGGCATGAGTAGCAGGAAGTTGAAATTGGGCACGCTATTTATCCAAAAATGAAAATGCTGCCCCCTATCCCAAAGAGGTTCATAAGACAGATCTTTGTTTCTGGCCATTTTGAGCCTGTAATCGAACGCACAAATGCTGATGCTCCAGATGCTCAACTAGTCTAAACAAGGCCAGATTAATTAAACAGTTTTCAGCTGTGCTAACATAATTGCAAAATGGTTTTCTAATGATCAATTAACCTTTTAAAATGAGGTCATTGTCCATTTGGAAGACCCATTTGTGAACAAGCTTTAACTTCCTGACTGATGTCTTGAGGTGTTGCTTCAATGATTCCATCTATTTTGTGAAGTGCATCAGTCCCTCCTGCAGCAAAGCACCCCCACATGATGCTCCCACCCCCGTGCTTCACAGTTTAGATGGTGTTCTTCGGCTTGCAAGCCTCCCCCTTTTTCCTCCAAACATAACGATGGGAATTATGTCCAAACAGTTCTATTTGTGTTGCATCAGACAAGAGGACCTTTCTCCAAAAAGTACAATCTTTGTCCCCTTGTGCAGTTGCAAATCGTAGTCTGGCTTTTTTATTGCGGTTTTGGAGCAGTGGCTTCTTCCTTGCTGAGTGGCCTTTCAGGTTATGTCGATATAGGACTCGTTTTACTGTGGATATAGATACTTTTGTACCTGTTTCCTCCAGCATCTTCACAAGGTCCTTTGCTGTTGTTCTGGGATTGATTTGCACTTTTGGCGCTAAAGTACGTTCATCTCTAGGAGACAGAACGTGTCTCCTTCCTGAGTGGTATGACGGCTGCGTGGTCCCATAGTTTTTATACTTGCGTACTATTGTTTGTACAGATGAACGTGGTACCTTCAGGCGATTGGAAATTGCTCCCAAGGATGAACCATTTCCCACCAGTAAACAAGTGTTTCAAGTAGAGGGGATCTGTCTCTCAACATGCTAAATATAAAAATATGGATAGAGTAAAGGTAAGGGGGCTGGCCTCCCAATAAAGCCACGAGAGAAGGAGAAGAGAAGGGGATCAGTAAAAACTCAAACGTTGTTGTTGTTGTTTGCAACTTTGAAGGTTGTTTCATCTCTTAATTAGATCCATTTGACGGCTGGCATCCACGGGTATTACAGTCTAAACCAATTAGGTCTGATGCAAGCTGAGTTTATACACACACAAACCTTCCACGGCTTCAGCTCACTGAGTTCACACACACACACACACACACACACACACACACACACACACACACACACACACACACACACACACACACACACACACACACACACACACACACACACACACACACACACACACACACACACACACACACACACACACACAAAGTTCCTTTTCAAGTACAACATTAGAGACTAGAGAACACTAGTTAGTAGTCAAGGTGATAGACTAGAGAACACTAGTTAGTAGTCAAGGTTATAGACGAAAGAACACTAGTTAGTAGTCAAGGTTATAGACTAGAGAACACTAGTTAGTAGTCAAGGTTATAGACTAGAGAACACTAGTTAGTAGTCAATGCTATAGATTAGGGAACACTAGTTAGTAGTCAAGGCTATAGATTAGGGAACACTAATTAGTAGTCAAGGCTATAGATTAGGGAACACTAGTTAGTAGTCAAGGCTATAGATTAGGGAACACTAGTTAGTAGTCAAGGCTATAGATTAGGGAACACTAGTTAGTAGTCAAGGCTATAGATTAGGGAACACTAGTTAGTAGTCAATGCTATAGATTAGGGAACACTAGTTAGTAGTCAAGGCTATAGATTAGGGAACACTAATTAGTAGTCAAGGCTATAGATTAGGGAACACTAGTTAGTAGTCAAGGCTATAGATTAGGGAACACTAGTTAGTAGTCAAGGCTATAGATTAGGGAACACTAGTTAGTAGTCAAGGCTATAGATTAGGGAACACTAGTTAGTAGTCAAGGCTATAGACTAGGGAACACTAGTTAGTAGTCAAGGCTATAGATTAGGGAACACTAGTTAGTAGTCAAGGCTATAGATTAGGGAACACTAGTTAGGAGTCAAGGCTATAGATTAGGGAACACTAGTTAGGAGTCAAGGCTATAGATTAGGGGACACTAGTTAGGAGTCAATGCTATAGATTAGGGGACACTAGTTAGGAGTCAAGGCTATAGATTAGGGGACACTAGTTAGGAGTCAAGGCTATAGATTAGGGAACACTAGTTAGTAGTCAAGGCTATAGATTAGGGAACACTAGTTAGTAGTCAAGGCTATAGATTAGGGAACACTAGTTAGGAGTCAAGGCTATAGATTAGGGAACACTAGTTAGTAGTCAAGGCTATAGATTAGGGAACACTAGTTAGGAGTCAAGGCTATAGATTAGGGAACACTAGTTAGTAGTCAAGGCTATAGATTAGGGAACACTAGTTAGTAGTCAAGGCTATAGATTAGGGAACACTAGTTAGGAGTCAAGGCTATAGATTAGGGAACACTAGTTAGTAGTCAAGGCTATAGATTAGGGAACACTAGTTAGGAGTCAAGGCTATAGATTAGGGGACACTAGTTAAGAGTCAAGGCTATAGATTAGGGAACACTAGTTAGGAGTCAAGGCTATAGATTAGGGGACACTAGTTAGGAGTCAAGGTTATAGATTAGGGAACACTAGTTATTAGTCAAGACTATAGATTAGGGAACACTAGTTAGTAGTCAAGGCTATAGATTAGGGAACACTAGTTAGGAGTCAAGGCTATAGATTAGGGAACACTAGTTAGGAGTCAAGGCTATAGATTAGGGAACACTATTTAGGAGTCAAGGCTATAGATTAGGGAACACTAGTTAGTAGTCAAGGCTATAGATTAGGGAACACTAGTTAGTAGTCAAGGCTATAGATTAGGGAACACTAGTTAGGAGTCAATGCTATAGATTAGGGAACACTAGTTAGTAGTCAAGGCTATAGATTAGGGAACACTAGTTAGTAGTCAAGGCTATAGATTAGGGAACACTAGTTAGGAGTCAAGGCTATAGATTAGGGAACACTAGTTAGGAGTCAAGGCTATAGATTAGGGGACACTAGTTAGTAGTCAAGGCTATAGATTAGGGAACACTAGTTAGTAGTCAAGGCTATAGATTAGGGAACACTAGTTAGGAGTCAAGGCTATAGATTAGGGAACACTAGTTAGGAGTCAAGGCTATAGATTAGGGGACACTAGTTAGTAGTCAAGGCTATAGATTAGGGAACACTAGTTAGTAGTCAAGGCTATAGATTAGGGAACACTAGTTAGTAGTCAATGCTATAGATTAGGGAACACTAGTTAGGAGTCAAGGCTATAGATTAGGGAACACTAGTTAGGAGTCAAGGCTATAGATTAGGGAACACTAGTTAGTAGTCAAGGCTATAGACTAGGGAACACTAGTTAGGAGTCAAGGCTATAGATTAGGGAACACTAGTTAGGAGTCACGGCTATAGATTAGGGAACACTAGTTAGGAGTCAAGGCTATAGATTAGGGAACACTAGTTAGGAGTCAAGGCTATAGATTAGGGGACACTAGTTAGGAGTCAATGCTATAGATTAGGGGACACTAGTTAGGAGTCAAGGCTATAGATTAGGGAACACTAGTTAGTAGTCAAGGCTATAGATTAGGGAACACTAGTTAGGAGTCAAGGCTATAGATTAGGGAACACTAGTTAGGAGTCAAGGCTATAGATTAGGGAACACTAGTTAGTAGTCAAGGCTATAGATTAGGGAACACTAGTTAGGAGTCAAGGCTATAGATTAGGGAACACTAGTTAGGAGTCAAGGCTATAGATTAGGGAACACTAGTTAGTAGTCAAGGCTATAGATTAGGGAACACTAGTTAGTAGTCAAGGCTATAGATTAGGGAACACTAGTTAGTAGTCAAGGCTATAGATTAGGGAACACTAGTTAGGAGTCAAGGCTATAGATTAGGGAACACTACTTAGTAGTCAAGGCTATAGATTAGGGAACACTAGTTAGGAGTCAAGGCTATAGATTAGGGAACACTAGTTAGGAGTCAAGGCTATAGATTAGGGAACACTAGTTAATAGTCAAGGCTATAGACTAGAGAACACTAGTTAGGAGTTAAGGCTATGGATTAGGGAACACTAGTTAGGAGTCAAGGCTATAGATTAGGGAACACTAGTTAGGAGTCAAGGCTATAGATTAGGGAACACTAGTTAGGAGTCAAGGCTATAGATTACGGAACACTAGTTAGGAGTCAAGGCTATAGATTGAGGGGACACTAGTTAGGAGTCAAGGCTATAGATTAGGGGACACTAGTTAGGAGTCAAGGCTATAGATTAGGGAACACTAGTTAGGAGTCAAGGCTATAGATTAGGGGACACTAGTTAGGAATCAAGGCTATAGATTAGGGGACACTAGTTAGGAGTCAAGGCTATAGATTAGGGAACACTAGTTAGGAGTCAAGGCTATAGATTAGGGGACACTAGTTAGGAGTCAAGGCTATAGATTAGGGAACACTAGTTAGGAGTCAAAGGTAATATGACAGGAAGTGGTTTCTCTCACTGATATCCAAATCAGTCTCTGGCAGAGCTTTGAGGAACAGGTAGTGTAGAAGACCAGGCCTTCGTCCCAAATGGCAGCCTACTCCCCTATGGGCCCTGTTCAAAAGTAGTGGGGAATAGGGTGCTATGAAGGGAATAGGGTGCTATGAAGGGAATAGGGTGCCATTTGGGACACAAATATCACATTTCTCCTTCAGATTTATGGCACGACAACACACATTTTTAAAATTAGAATCGATGTCGGTTGTCGAGTAACTGGGAAGAAAAGATGTTTGTGTCCCAAATGACACCCTATTTCATATATACTGTAGTGCACTACTTTGGACCAGAGCTCTATAGGCACTGGTCAGAACTAGTGCACTATGTGGGGAATAGGGTGCCATTTGGGATGTACCCTATTACAGGCTGGAAATGACAAATAATAGGAAAAGCATTCAAGCTTCTTTAAACCGAACAGCTTGACAAATAACGTCTTAGGTTACAGAGCTGCGACCGATCAAACACACAACTACTATTAATCAATTAAATCCACCACCTACAGAGAGAGCAGATGATCACATTTGCATATTCTTGTTTTTTTTTCTTTGCGCGATCCCTCTCATCTCAGAAGGAGAGAGAAGGAAAGGACGGAAGGAGGGAGGGAGGGAAGAGAGTCCTTGAGGGAGGGTGTTATATTTGAGAACACCACTAGTTAATAGTCAAGGCTCTATCCTAGAGGACACAAGTGAGTAGTCAAAGTTATAGACTAGATAACACTAGTTAGTGGTCATGGTCATAGACAAGAGAACACTAGTTAGTAGTCAATGTGATAGTCTAGAGAACACGAGTTAGTTGTCAAGATTCTAGACTAGAGAACACGAGTTAGTTGTCAAGGTTGTAGTCCAGATAACACTGGTAAGTTGTAAAGGTTCTAGACTAGAGAACACAAGGTAGTAGTCAAGGTTCTAGACTAGAGAACACGAGTTAGTTGTCAAGGTTATAGTCCAGATAACACTAGTAAGTTGTAAAGGTTCTAGACTAGAGAACACAAGGTAGTAGTCAAGGTTCTAGACTAGAGAACACAAGTTAGTTGTCAAGGTTATAGTCCAGATAACACTAGTAAGTTGTAAAGGTTCTAGACTAGAGAACACAAGGTAGTAGTCAAGGTTCTAGACTAGAGAACACGAGTTAGTTGTCAAGGTTATAGTCCAGATAACACTAGTAAGTTGTAAAGGTTCTAGACTAGAGAACACAAGGTAGTAGTCAAGGTTCTAGACTAGAGAACACGAGTTAGTTGTCAAGGTTATAGTCCAGATAACACTAGTAAGTTGTAAAGGTTCTAGACTAGAGAACACAAGGTAGTAGTCAAGGTTCTAGACTAGAGAACACGAGTTAGTTGTCAAGGTTATAGTCCAGATAACACTAGTAAGTTGTAAAGGTTCTAGACTAGAGAACACAAGGTAGTAGTCAAGGTTCTAGACTAGAGAACACGAGTTAGTTGTCAAGGTTATAGTCCAGATAACACTAGTAAGTTGTAAAGGTTCTAGACTAGAGAACACAAGGTAGTAGTCAAGGTTCTAGACTAGAGAACACGAGTTAGTTGTCAAGGTTATAGTCCAGATAACACTAGTAAGTTGTAAAGGTTCTAGACTAGAGAACACAAGGTAGTAGTCAAGGTTCTAGACTAGAGAACACGAGTTAGTTGTCAAGGTTATAGTCCAGATAACACTAGTAAGTTGTAAAGGTTCTAGACTAGAGAACACAAGGTAGTAGTCAAGGTTCTAGACTAGAGAACACGAGTTAGTTGTCAAGGTTGTAGTCCAGATAACACTAGTAAGTTGTAAAGGTTCTAGACTAGAGAACACGAGTTAGTTGTCAAGGTTGTAGTCCAGATAACACTGGTAAGTTGTAAAGGTTCTAGACTAGAGAACACAAGGTAGTAGTCAAGGTTCTAGACTAGAGAACACGAGTTAGTTGTCAAGGTTATAGTCCAGATAACACTAGTAAGTTGTAAAGGTTCTAGACTAGAGAACACAAGGTAGTAGTCAAGGTTCTAGACTAGAGAACACAAGTTAGTTGTCAAGGTTATAGTCCAGATAACACTAGTAAGTTGTAAAGGTTCTAGACTAGAGAACACAAGGTAGTAGTCAAGGTTCTAGACTAGAGAACACGAGTTAGTTGTCAAGGTTATAGTCCAGATAACACTAGTAAGTTGTAAAGGTTCTAGACTAGAGAACACAAGGTAGTAGTCAAGGTTCTAGACTAGAGAACACGAGTTAGTTGTCAAGGTTATAGTCCAGATAACACTAGTAAGTTGTAAAGGTTCTAGACTAGAGAACACAAGGTAGTAGTCAAGGTTCTAGACTAGAGAACACGAGTTAGTTGTCAAGGTTATAGTCCAGATAACACTAGTAAGTTGTAAAGGTTCTAGACTAGAGAACACAAGGTAGTAGTCAAGGTTCTAGACTAGAGAACACGAGTTAGTTGTCAAGGTTATAGTCCAGATAACACTAGTAAGTTGTAAAGGTTCTAGACTAGAGAACACAAGGTAGTAGTCAAGGTTCTAGACTAGAGAACACGAGTTAGTTGTCAAGGTTATAGTCCAGATAACACTAGTAAGTTGTAAAGGTTCTAGACTAGAGAACACAAGGTAGTAGTCAAGGTTCTAGACTAGAGAACACGAGTTAGTTGTCAAGGTTGTAGTCCAGATAACACTAGTAAGTTGTAAAGGTTCTAGACTAGAGAACACAAGGTAGTAGTCAAGGTTCTAGACTAGAGGACACTAGTTAGTTGTCAAGGTTCTAGACTAGAGAACAATAGTTAGTAGTCAAAGTTAGAGTTTAGAGAACACGAGTTAGTAGTCAAGGTTCTAGTCTAGAGAACACTAGGTAGTAGTCAAGGTTATAAAATAGAGAACACTAGAAAGTAGTCAAGGTTCTAGTCTAGAGAACATTAGTTAGTAGTCAAGGTTACAGACTAGAGAACACTAGTTAGTAGTCAAGGTTCTAGTCCAGAGAACATTAGTTAGTAGTCAAGGTTCTAGACTAGAGAACACTAGAAAGTAGTCAAGGTTCTAGACTAGAGAACACGAGTTAGTTGTCAAGGTTGTAGTCCAGATAACACTAGTAAGTTGTAAAGGTTCTAGACTAGAGAACACAAGGTAGTAGTCAAGGTTCTAGACTAGAGGACACTAGTTAGTTGTCAAGGTTCTAGACTAGAGAATAATAGTTAGTAGTCAAAGTTAGAGTTTAGAGAACACGAGTTAGTAGTCAAGGTTCTAGTCTAGAGAACAATAGGTAGTAGTCAAGGTTATAAAATAGAGAACACTAGAAAGTAGTCAAGGTTCTAGTCTAGAGAACATTAGTTAGTAGTCAAGGTTACAGACTAGAGAACACTAGTTAGTAGTCAAGGTTCTACACTGGAGGACACTAGTTAGTAGTCAAGGTCATAGACTAGAGAACACTAGAAAATAGTCAAGGTTCTAGTCTAGAGAACACTAGGTAGTAGTCAAGGTTACAGACTAGAGAACACTAGAAAGTAGTCAAGGTTCTAGTCTAGAGAACATTAGTTAGTAGTCAAGGTTACAGACTAGAGTACACTAGTTAGTAGTCAAGGTTCTAGTCCAGAGAACACTAGTTAGTAGTCAAGGTTCTAGACTAGAGAACACTAGTTAGGAGTCAAAGGTAATATGACAGAAAGTGGGTTCTCTCGCTCTGAGGAATAGGTGGTGTAAAAGACCCTCCTTCGTCCCAAACGGCACCCTGGTCAGAACTAGTGCACTATGTGGGGAATAGGGTGCCATTTGGGATGTACTCTATTACAGGCTGGAAATGACAAATAATAGGAAAAGCATTCAAGCTTCTTTAAACCGAACAGCTTGACAAATAACGTCTTAGGTTACCGATCAAACACACAACTACTATTAATCAATTAAAACCACCACCTACAGAGAGAGCAGATGATCACATTTGCATATATTTTTTTTGCAGGAGAGAGAGAGAGAGAGAGAGAGAGAGAGAGAGAGAGAGAGAGAGAGAGAGAGAGAGAGAGAGAGAGAGACAGAGAGACAGAGAGACAGAGAGACAGAGAGACAGAGAGGCAAACAGGACTGGTCAACAAGTGATAAAGAGGACAAGTAGATAAACTAATAATCTTTAAATGAAAAAACTCCTCCTCCAGTACCCCCAACAGTACCTCCTCCAGTACCCCCAACAGTACCTCCTCCAGTACCCCCAACAGTACCTCCTCCAGTACCCCCAACAGTACCTCCTCCAGTACCCCCAACAGTACCTCCTCCAGTACCCCCAACAGTACCTCCTCCAGTACCCCCAACAGTACCTCCTCCAGTACCCCCAACAGTACCTCCTCCAGTACCCCCAACAGTACCTCCTCCAGTACCCCCAACAGTACCCCCTCCAGTACCCCCAACAGTACCTCCTCCAGTACCCCCAACAGTACCTCCTCCAGTACCCCCAACAGTACCTCCTCCAGTACCCCCAACAGTACCTCCTCCAGTACCCCCAACAGTACCTCCTCCAGTACCCCCAACAGTATCCCCACCAGTACCCCCAACAGTACCTCCTCCAGTACCTCCATCAGTACCCCTACAGTACCCCCAACAGTACCTCCTCCAGTACCTCCTCCAGTACCCCCAAGAGTACTCCCAACAGTATATCTAACAGTACCCCAACAGTACCCCGAATAGTACCCCCAACAGTACCCTCAACAGTACTTCTAACAGTACAACCAACAGTACCCCCTACAGTACCCCCAGCATTACCTCCAACAGTACCTCCAACAGTACCCCCAACAGTACCCCGAATAGTACCCCCAACAGTACCCTCAACAGTACTTCTAACAGTACAACCAACAGTACCCCCTACAGTACCCCCAGCATTACCTCCAACAGTACCTCCAACAGTACCCCCAACAGTACCCCCAACAGTACCTCCTCCAGTACCCCCAACAGTACCTCCTCCAGTACCCCCAACAGTACCTCCTCCAGTACCCCCAACAGTACCTCCTCCAGTACCCCCAACAGTACCTCCTCCAGTACCCCCAACAGTACCTCCTCCAGTACCCCCAACAGTACCTCCTCCAGTACCCCCAACAGTATCCCCACCAGTACCCCCAACAGTACCTCCTCCAGTACCTCCATCAGTACCCCTACAGTACCCCCAACAGTACCTCCTCCAGTACCTCCTCCAGTACCCCCAAGAGTACTCCCAACAGTATATCTAACAGTACCCCAACAGTACCCCGAATAGTACCCCCAACAGTACCCTCAACAGTACTTCTAACAGTACAACCAACAGTACCCCCTACAGTACCCCCAGCATTACCTCCAACAGTACCTCCAACAGTACCCCCAACAGTACCCCCAACAGTACCTCCAACAGTACCTCCACCAGTACCCCCAACAGTACCTCCAACAGTTCCTCCTCCAGTACCCCCAACAGTACCTCCTCCAGTACCTCCAACAGTACCTCCTACAGTACCTCCAACAGTACCCCCAACAGTACCTCCAACAGTACCTCCTCCAGTACCTCCTCCAGTACCCCCAAGAGTACCCCCAACAGTATCTCTAACAGTACCCCGAATAGTACCCCCAACAGTACCCACAACAGTACCTCTAACAGTACAACCAACAGTACCCCTACAGTACCCCCAGCATTACCTCCAACAGTACCTCCAACAGTACCCCCAACAGTACCCCCAACAGTACCTCCAACAGTTCCTCCTCCAGTACCCCCAACAGTACCTCCTCCAGTACCCCCAACAGTACCTCCTCCAGTACCTCCAACAGTACCCCCAACAGTACCTCCAACAGTACCTCCTCCAGTACCCAACAGTACCTCCAACAGTACCCCCAACAGTACCTCCAACAGTACCTCCAACAGTACCCCCAACAGTACCCCCAACAGTACCCCCAACAGTACCTCCAACAGTACCCCCAACAGTACCCCCAACAGTACCTCCAACAGTACCCCAACAGTACCTCCAACAGTACCCCCAACAGTACCTCCAACAGTACCTCCTCCAGTACCCCCAACAGTACCTCCAAAAGTACCTCCACCAGTACCTCCACCAGTACCTCCAACAGTACCTCCAACTGTAACCCCAACAGTACCCCCAACAGTACCTCCAACAGTACCTCCAACAGTACCCCCAACAGTACCTCAAACAGTATCCCCAACAGTACCTCAAACAGTTCCTCCTCCAGTACCCCCAACATTACCCCCAACATAACACATTGTTATTGTAACCCTGGACAAGTACACCTGATTCAACTGGTCAACTAATCATCAAGCCTCAATGAGTTGAATGAGATGTGTTTGTCCAGGGATACAACTAAACTGTGTACAGTCAGGGGTACCGGAGGACCTGGGTTAGGAAACACATGTTCTAGTTGATGACAAGTTGTCCTGAAAAGAACATATTCACTTTCATATTTTGTCTGCAGCAAAGTGATGAAGTAAATTGGTATCATCAGAAATATTAGAGGTTTGGTTCATCAGGCTTTTGCTTCCTGACACTATACTACAGTTTAATTGACCCATATCTCAACTACCTTAATATTGTGTATTAATGTATATATTATAATATTGTATATTAATGTATATATTATAATATTGTATATTAATGTATATATTATAATATTGTATATTAATGTATATATTATAATATTGTATATTAATGTATATATTATAATATTGTGTATTAATGTATATATTATAATATTGTGTATTAATGTATATATTATAATATTGTATATTAATGTATATATTATAATATTGTATATTAATGTATATATTATAATATTGTGTATTAATGTATATATTATAATATTGTGTATTAATGTATATATTATAATATTGTGTATTAATGTATATATTATAATATTGTGTGGGCCAGTACATATGCTTCCTACTTAAAACAAATTACTCATCACACAAAATACATTTCCAAAACTAGCCACCTGCTCTTACTTGTCTTCATCTGCCCCTCTGTCCAAGAAACTCAATATGATGTCCATCTACAACATGAATATACTTTAATCATGCACCTTCATCTACCAGTACACATGTCTCCCAGACAACCTACCTAAACCCTTCAATGGATTCTTCCAGGTTAATTCCCAAATCCATGCATACAACACAAGACACTGTGATAACCTTCACCCTCCCTACTACCGCTCCTCCCACTCCTGCTTCTCACATAGAAGATACAGACGTTCCATACACTGAATTTCCTATCTTCACATCGCCAAAACATCATCATCATCGCTCAACAACTTCAAGAGTAGACTAGGGGTCAGTCTGATGAACTAAACTACCTAGTAGTAGACTAGGGGTTAGGAGTCAGTCTGAACTACCTAGAAATAGACTAGGGGTCAGCCTGATGAACTAAACTACCTAGTAGAAGACTACGGGTCAGGGGTCAGTCTGATGAACTAAACTACCTAGTAGTAGACTAGGGGTCAGGGGTCAGTCTGATGAACTAAACTACCTAGAAATAGACTAGGGGTCAGCCTGATGAACTAAACTACCTAGTAGTAGACTAGGGGTCAGGGGTCAGCCTGATGAACTAAACTACCTATCAGTAGACTAGGTGACAGGGGTCAGTCTGATGAACTAAACTACCTAGTAGTAGACTAGGGGTCAGGGGACAGCCTGATGAACTAAACTACCTAGTAGTAAACTAGGGGTCAGGGGTCAGCTTGATGAACTAAACCACCTAGTAGTAGACTAGGGGTCAGGGGTCAGCCTGATGAACTAAACTACCTAGTAGTAGACTAGGGCTCAGCCTATTTGTATGTTGGTTTTTGAGGTTTTCATATCAGCCCTTTCAGGTTTCCAACCTCACACCACTTGTACCAGTTAATTATCTGAACTGTTTTGTCTTCCGGTTGCTTTCTTTGGTAAAGAAAAGACAAATAGGGGCTGGCATCTGTTTTAAACAAGATATATCAGGGAGTCAGCCTTATCTACAGAATGTATTAGTCTAAACAAGATATATCAGGGAATCAGCCTTATCTACAGAATGTATTAGTCTAAACAAGATATATCAGGGAATCAGCCTTATCTACAGAATGTATACAGTCTAAACAAGATATATCAGGGGGAGTCAGCCTTATCTACAGAATGTATTAGTCTAAACAAGATATATCAGGGAATCAGCCTTATCTACAGAATGTATACAGTCTAAACAAGATATATCAGGGAATCAGCCTTATCTACAGAATGTATACAGTCTTAAACAAGATATATTAGGGAATCAGCCTCATCTACAGAATGTATTAGTCTAAACAAGATATATCAGGGAATCAGCCTTATCTACAGAATGTATTAGTCTAAACAAGATATATCAGGGAATCAGCCTTATCTACAGAATGTATACAGTCTTAAACAAGATATATCAGGGAATCAGCCTTATCTACAGAATGTATTAGTCTAAACAAGATATATCAGGGAATCAGCCTTATCTACAGAATGTATACAGTCTAAACAAGATATATCAGAGGGAATCAGCCTTATCTACAGAATGTATTAGTCTAAACAAGATATATCAGAGGGAATCAGCCTTATCTACAGAATGTATACAGTCTAAACAAGATATATCAGAGGGAATCAGCCTTATCTACAGAATGTATACAGTCTAAACAAGATATATCAGGGAATCAGCCTTATCTACAGAATGTATACAGTCTAAACAAGATATATCAGAGGGAATCAGCCTTATCTACAGAATGTATACAGTCTAAACAAGATATATCAGGGAATCAGCCTTATCTACAGAATGTATACAGTCTAAACAAGATATATCAGGGAATCAGCCTTATCTACAGAATGTATTAGTCTAAACAAGATATATCAGGGAATCAGCCTTATCTACAGAATGTATACAGTCTAAACAAGATATATCAGGGAATCAGCCTTATCTACAGAATGTATTAGTCTAAACAAGATATATCAGGGAATCAGCCTTATCTACAGAATGTATTAGTCTAAACAAGATATATCAGGGAATCAGCCTTATCTACAGAATGTATACAGTCTAAACAAGATATATCAGGGAATCAGCCTTATCTACAGAATGTATACAGTCTAAACAAGATATATCAGGGAATCAGCCTTATCTACAGAATGTATTAGTCTAAACAAGATATATCAGGGAATCAGCCTTATCTACAGAATGTATACAGTCTTAAACAAGATATATCAGGGAATCAGCCTTATCTACAGAATGTATTAGTCTAAACAAGATATATCAGGGAATCAGCCTTATCTACAGAATGTATACAGTCTTAAACAAGATATATCAGGGAATCAGCCTTATCTACAGAATGTATTAGTCTAAACAAGATATATCAGGGAATCAGCCTTATCTACAGAATGTATTAGTCTAAACAAGATATATCAGAGGGAATCAGCCTTATCTACAGAATGTATACAGTCTTAAACAAGATATATCAGAGGGAATCAGCCTTATCTACAGAATGTATACAGTCTAAACAAGATATATCAGGGGGAGTCAGCCTTATCTACAGAATGTATTAGTCTAAACAAGATATATCAGGGAATCAGCCTTATCTACAGAATGTATACAGTCTTAAACAAGATATATCAGGGAATCAGCCTTATCTACAGAATGTATACAGTCTAAACAATATATATCAGGGAGTCAGCCTTAACTACAGAATGTATTAGTTTAACTTCGATATAAAGCATCGGCAGAATAAAAAGGTAGAATAGAGGCAAAAAAAAGAAAGTTTTGAATGTTTAGAGAGAGAAAAGACAACTGATTCCGACATTCACCAACAAAAACGAAAAATAAATTGTCCGACTGCGACTCAGCTGTAACAAATGCTGAGACTCAATAACCACTTCTATTCATGTACTGCTGTCAAGAACAACTCACTGAAAATAATGATTCTAAATGTCACACACACCAAACTGAATTGGCATATTCCTCATATAAGCCCCTCGAGCAGCTTGAAGGAGTGATGTGTGTGTTCGTCTGTCTGAAATACATGCCCTGTATATAGACACAGACGTGTGCTTGTGTCTGTGCTGCTCACACAGTGGTTTGGATGACATGAATTGTAAATGTGTTGTTTTTGATGAATAAATCATTAGACAAACAGTACAATATTTCTGGTTACCGTTTTGAGACAGAGAGGAATCACATCTCACGCTTCACACCTGTTCGGTACACAGACACACACACACACACACACACACACACACACACACACACACACACACACACACACACACACACACACACACACACACACACACACACACACACACACACACACACACACACACACACACACACACACACACACACACACACACACACACACAGCCCCAATCTCAGGTGTTAAACATTAATCTGTGGTTTCAACGATGCCGCGCACAAATAGACCAATTAGCCCAAATAAATAACTGAATAATAATTGTTCTGGAGCCTCGAGGGGAGAGGAGAACATCAGGTTGTCATCTATAATGACAAGGAGAGGAGAACATCAGGTTGTCATCTATAATGACAAGGATAACATCAGGTTGTCATCTATAATGACAAGGAGAACATCAGGTTGTCATCTATAATGACAAGGAGAACATCAGGTTGTCATCTATAATTACAAGGAGAACATCAGGTTGTCATCTATAATGACAAGGAGAGGATAACATCAGGTTGTCATCTATAATGACAAGGAGAGGAGAACATCAGGTTGTCATCTATAATGACAAGGAGAGGATAACATCAGGTTGTCATCTATAATGACAAGGAGAGGAGAACATCAGGTTGTCATCTATAATGACAAGGAGAGGAGAACATCAGGTTGTCATCTATAATGACAAGGAGAGGAGAACATCAGGTTGTCATCTATAATGACAAGGAGAACATCAGGTTGTCATCTATAATGACAAGGAGAGGAGAACATCAGGTTGTCATCTATAATGACAAGGAGAGGATAACATCAGGTTGTCATCTATAATGACAAGGAGAGGAGAACATCAGGTTGTCATCTATAATGACAAGGAGAGGAGAACATTCATGACACATCTTCTCTCTTGTGGGGGGTTCTGAAGCCTGCAGTGTCCTCTACTTCTACTGGCATCTCTCTCTCTCTGTCTCTCTCTCTCTCTCTATCTCTCTCTCTCTCTCTCTCTCTCTCTCTCTCTCTCTCTCTCCCTCTCTCTCTCTCTCTCTCTCTCTCTCTCTCTCTCTCTCTCTCTCTCTCTCTCTCTCTGTCTTTCTCTCTCTCTCTCTCTCTCTCTCTCTCTCTCTCTCTCTCTCTCTCTCTCTCTCTCTCTCTCTCTCTCTCTCTCTCTCTCTCTCAGCCTTGGCCAGTCGATGTGTCTGTCAGTCTCTCTCCTGTTCTCTCCTCTCCCCTCCTCTCCCCTCCTCTCCCGTCCTCTCATCTCCCCCTATTTCACAAATTAATTAACACAGGCAATCACTGCAAAGGCGCTTGCTGTCAAACACGACAATGGCTTCTGATTTTCATCTTACTCCCCTGTCTCACACACTCAATGCCCCCCCCACGCACATTTCCTGTCCTCTTCTTCTCCTAAACAAAAGCCACCTCCACCTCATTTAACCACCACTGTCATCATCTTCAATATTCCTCGTTAGGATTGAATAGAGAAAGGGGCCATTTTAAACGCCTATGAAATGTGAGATTGTTAATTTAAGTGAGAATTAATTAGGCTCCTTTATCTCTCTTGACCCGACGTGATATTCCGCCTCGTAACATATCGGAGGCAGCCGGTTAATTGCACTGAGAGTACCGGGAGGATAACGGGAGAGGTGCTGGGTGCTAATGAGAGCAATTAAGCACCAGGTACCGTACAACGTACTATACAGTGCACTTGTTTTGACCAGGGTTCATAGGGTAGTGCACTATATTCCCAATACAGTGCACTTGTTTTGACCAGGGTTCATAGGGTAGTGCACTATATTCCCTATACAGTGCACTTGTTTTGACCAGGGTTCATAGGGTAGTGCACTATATTCCCTATACAGTGCACTTGTTTTGACCAGGGTTCATAGGGTAGTGCACTATATTCCCAATACAGTGCACTTGTTTTGACCAGGGTTCATAGGGTAGTGCACTATATTCCCTATACAGTGCACTTGTTTTGACCAGGGTTCATAGGGTAGTGCACTATATTCCCTATACAGTGCACTTGTTTTGACCAGGGTTCATAGGGTAGTGCACTATATTCCCTATACAGTGCACTTGTTTTGACCAGGGTTCATAGGGTAGTGCACTATATTCCCTATACAGTGCACTTGTTTTGACCAGGGTTCATAGGGTAGTGCACTATATTCCCTATACAGTGCACTTGTTTTGACCAGGGTTCATAGGGTAGTGCACTATATTCCCTATACAGTGCACTTGTTTTGACCAGGGTTCATAGGGTAGTGCACTATATTCCCTATACATTGGGGATAGGGTGCCATTTGGGACGGAGACTCTGACTCCAACCTGCTTCCGACTGACTCTGGTCACACAAAGGGAGCATTACTGTGATTAGACAGATACACACCTCCTGATAGGCTGGTATGAGTCACATAAAGAGGATGATGAACTAAACCTCCTGATAGGCTGGTATGAGTCACATAAAGAGGATGATAAACTAAACCTCCTGATAGGCTGGTATGAGTCATATAAAGAGGATGATAAACTAAACCTCCTGATAGGCTGGTATGAGTCACATAAAGAGGATGATAAACTGAACCTCCTGATAGGCTGGTATGAGTCATATAAAGAGGATGATAAACTAAACCTCCTGTTAGGCTGGTATGAGTCATATAAAGAGGATGATAAACTAAACCTCCTGATAGGCTGGTATGAGTCACATAAAGAGGATGATAAACTAAACCTCCTGATAGGCTGGTATGAGTCATATAAAGAGGATGATAAACTAAACCTCCTGATAGGCTGGTATGAGTCACATAAAGAGGATGATAAACTAAACCTCCTGATAGGCTGGTATGAGTCATATAAAGAGGATGATAAACTGAACCTCCTGTTAGGCTGGTATGAGTCATATAAAGAGGATGATAAACTAAACCTCCTGATAGGCTGGTATGAGTCACATAAAGAGGATGATAAACTAAACCTCCTGTTAGGCTGGTATGAGTCATATAAAGAGGATGATAAACTAAACCTCCTGATAGGCTGGTATGAGTCACATAAAGAGGATGATAAACTAAACCTCCTGTTAGGCTGGTATGAGTCACATAAAGAGGATGATAAACTGAACCTCGTGATAGGTTGGTATGAGTCATATAAAGAGGATGATAAACTGAACCTCCTGATAGGCTGGTATGAGTCATATAAAGAGGATGATAAACTGAACCTCCTGATAGGCTGGTATATGTCATATAAAGAGCATGATAAACTGAACCTCCTGATAGGCTGGTATATGTCATATAAAGAGTAGGGAGGGCATTTGAACTTTTTGGAATGTTCTATATATATATTTTTTTTTTCTAAAACAAGGGCAGTGATGGGAAAAATGTATCATAACCACTACAGATAACAAATCCTAACTGCTAAATTGCCTCATATTGTAAGGGTTTTCTTCTGGTGCTCCATGTAGGCTGACAGCTCTGGCGGCTCCGTACAGACTGGGAGCTCCTTGCAGACTGACAGCTCCTTACAGACTGACAGCTCCTTGCAGACTCCTCTGATTGAGAACCATATCAGGTTAGAAATAGACAAACCAGACACACAACATAGAATGCCCACCCAGCTCACGTCCTGACCAACACTAAAACAAGGAAAACACATACGAACGATGGACAGAACGTGACACATATATATATTCAGTCAATAAAAAAGCAAATGCCATTTAAGATCCACTTATTAAATCTGTAATATCAACTGGTTATATTATATCATGGAACACAATCTGTACTATCAACTGGTTATATTATATCATGGAACACAATCTGTACTATCAACTGGTTATATGATATCATGGAACACAATCAGTACTATCAACTGGTTATATTATATCATGGAACACAATCAGTACTATCAACTGGTTATATTATATCATGGAACACACTAATATCAACTGGTTATATTATATCATGGAACACACACTGCAATATCAACTGGTTATATTATATCATGGAACACACTAATATCAACTGGTTATATTATATCATGGAACACACTAATATCAACTGGTTATATTATATCATGGAACACACACTGCAATATCAACTGGTTATATTATATCATGGAACACACTAATATCAACTGGTTATATTATATCATGGAACACAATCTGTACTATCAAATGGTTATATTATATCATGGAACACACTCTGCAGTATCAACTGGTTATATTATATCATGGAACACACTCTGCAGTATCAACTGGTTATATTATATCATGGAACACACTAATATCAACTGGTTATATTATATCATGGAACACAATCTGTACTATCAACTGGTTATATTATATCCTGGAACACAATCTGTACTATCAACTGGTTATATTATATCATGGAACACAATCAGTACTATCAACTGGTTATATTATATCATGGAACACAATCAGTACTATCAACTGGTTATATTATATCATGGAACACACTAATATCAACTGGTTATATTATATCATGGAACACACTAATATCAACTGGTTATATTATATCATGGAACACAATCAGTACTATCAACTGGTTATACACTGCTCAAAAAATAAAGGGAAAACTTAAACAACACAATGTAACTCCAAGTCAGTCACACTTCTGTGAAATCAAACTGTCCACTTAGGAAGCAACACTGATTGACAATACATTTCACATGCTGTTGTGCAAATGGAATAGACAACAGGTGGAAATTATAGACACCCCCAATAAAGGAGTGGTTCTGCAGGTGATAACCACAGACCACTTCTCAGTTCCTATGCTTCCTGGCTGATGTTTTGGTCACGGTTGAATGCTGGCGGTGCTTTCACTCTAGTGGTAGCACGAGACAGAGTCTACAACCCACACAAGTGGCTCAGGTAGTGCAGCTCATCCAGGATGGCACATCAATGCGAGCTGTGGCAAGAAGGTTTGCTGTGTCTGTCAGCGTAGTGTCCAGAGCATGGAGGCGCTACCAGGAGACAGGCCAGTACATCAGGAGACGTGGAGGAGGCCGTAGGAGGGCAACAACCCAGCAGCAGGACCACTACCTCCGCCTTTGTGCAAGGAGGAGCAGGAGGAGCACTGCCAGAGCCCTGCAAAATGACCTCCAGCAGGCCACAAATGTGCATGTGTCTGCTCAAACGGTCAGAAACAGACCCCATGAGGGTGGTATGAGGGCTCGACGTCCACAGGTGGGGGTAGTGCTTACAGCCCAACACCGTGCAGGACGTTTGGCATTTGCCAGAGAACACCAAGACTGGCAAATTCACCACTGGCGCCCTGTACTCTTCACAGATGAAAGCAGGTTCACACTGAGCACATTGGACAGACGTGACAGTCTGGAGACGACGTGGAGAACGTTCTGCTGGCGGGTCAGTCATGGTGTGGGGTGGCATTTCTTTGGGGAGCTGCACAGCCCTCCATGTGCTCGCCAGATGTAGCCTGACTGCCATTAGGTACCGAGATGAGATCCTCAGACCCCTTGTGAGACCATATGCTGGTGCGGTTGGCCCTGGGTTCCTCCTAATGCAAGACAATGCTAGACCTCATGCGGCTGGAGTGTGTCAGCAGTTCGTGCAAGAGGAAGGCATTGATGCTATGGACTGGCCCGCCCGTTCCCCAGACCTGAATCCAATTGAGCACATCTGGAACATCATGTCTCGCTCCATCCACCAACGCCACGTTGCACCACAGACTGTCCAGGAGTTGGCGGATGCTTTAGTCCAGGTCTGGGGGAGATGCTTCAGGAGACCATCCACCACCTCATCAGGAGCATGCCCGGGCATTGTAGGGAGGTCATACAGGCACGTGGAGGCCACACACACTACTGAGCCTCATTTTGACTTGTTTTAAGGACATTACATCAAAGTTGGATCAGCCTGTAGTGTGGTTTTCCACTTTCATTTTGAGTGTGACTCCAAATCCAGACCTCCGTGGGTTGATAAATTTGATTTCCAATGATCATTTTTGTGTGATTTTGTTGTCAGCACATTCAACTAAGTAAAGAAAAAAATATTTAATTAGAATATTTAATTCATTCAGATCTAGGATGTGTTATTTTAGTGTTCCTTTATTTTTTTGAGCAGTGTATTATATAGCAACACTGCAGAAACTATTACACTCAACGGAACGACTTGATTAGTGTAGTGTCAACAACGCACCCACTGCCAGCTGGCCTACTTCAGCAGTACTGTATCATTTTAATCATTTTAGTCAATAAGATTCTTGCTACGTAGCTTAACTTTCTGAACATTCGAGACGTGTAGTCCACTTGTCATTCCAATCTCCTTTGCATTAGCGTAGCCTCTTCTGTAGCCTGTCAACTATGTGTCTGTTTATCCCTGTTCTCTCCTCTCTGCACAGACCATACAAACGCTCCTCACCGCGTGGCCGCGGCCACCCTACTCTGGTGGTCCCAGCGCGCACGACCCACGTGGAGTTCCAGGTCTCCGGTAGCCTCTGGAACTGCCAATCTGCGGTCAACAAGGCAGAGTTCATCTCAGCCTATGCCTCCCTCCAGTCCTCGACTTCTTGGCACTGACGGAAACATGGATCACCACAGACAACACTGCTACTCCTACTGCTCTCTCTTCGTCCGCCCACGTGTTCTCGCACACCCCGAGAGCGTCTGGTCAGCGGGGTGGTGGCACCGGTATCCTCATCTCTCCCAAGTGGTCATTCTCTTTTCTCCCTTACCCATCTGTCTATCGCCTCCTTTGAATTCCATGCTGTCACAGTTACTAGCCCTTTCAAGCTTAACATCCTTATCATTTATCGCCCTCCAGGTTCCCTCGGAGAGTTCATCAATGAGCTTGATGCCTTGATAAGCTCCTTTCCTGAGGACGGCTCACCTCTCACAGTTCTGGGTGACTTTAACCTCCCCACGTCTACCTTTGACTCTTTCCTCTCTGCCTCCTTCTTTCCACTCCTCTCCTCTTTGACCTCACCCTCTCACCTTCCCCCCTACTCACAAGGCAGGCAATACGCTCGACCTCATCTTTACTAGATGCTGTTCTTCCACTAACCTCATTGCAACTCCCCTCCAAGTCTCCGACCACTGCCTTGTATCCTTTTCCCTCTCGCTCTCATCCAACACCTCCCACACTGCCCCTACTGGATGGTATCGCGCCGTCCCAACCTTCGCTCTCTCTCCCCCGCTACTCTCTCCTCTTCCATCCTATCATCTCTTCCCTCCGCTCAAACCTTCTCCCACCTATCTCCTGATTCTGCCTCCTCAACCCTCCTCTCCTCCCTCTCTGCATCCCTTGACTCTCTATGTCCCCTATCCTCCAGGCCGGCTCGGTCCTCCCTCCCGCTCCGTGGCTCGATGACTCATTGCGAGCTCACAGAACAGGGCTCCGGGCAGCCGAGCGGAAATGGAGGAAAACTCGCCTCCCTGCGGACCTGGCATCCTTTCACTCCCTCCTCTCTACATTTTCCTCCTCTGTCTCTGCTGCTAAAGCCACTTTCTACCACGCTAAATTCCAAGCATCTGCCTCTAACCCTAGGAAGCTCTTTGCCACCTTCTCCTCCCTCCTGAATCCTCCGCCCCCTCCCCCCCTCCTCCCTCTCTGCAGATGACTTCGTCAACCATTTTGAAAAGAAGGTCGACGACATCCGATCCTCGTTTGCTAAGTCAAACGACACCGCTGGTTCTGCTCACACTGCCCTACCCTGTGCTCTGACCTCTTTCTCCCCTCTCTCTCCAGATGAAATCTCGCGTCTTGTGACGGCCGGCCGCCCAACAACCTGCCCGCTTGACCCTATCCCCTCCTCTCTTCTCCAGACCATTTCCGGAGACCTTCTCCCTTACCTCACCTCGCTCATCAACTCATCCCTGACCGTTGGCTACGTCCCTTCCGTCTTCAAGAGAGCGAGAGTTGCACCCCTTCTGAAAAAACCTACACTCGATCCCTCCGATGTCAACAATTACAGACCAGTATCCCTTCTTTCTTTTCTCTCCAAAACTCTTGAACGTGCCGTCCTTGGCCAGCTCTCCCGCTATCTCTCTCTGAATGACCTTCTTGATCCAAATCAGTCAGGTTTCAAGACTAGTCATTCAACTGAGACTGCTCTCCTCTGTATCACGGAGGCGCTCCGCACTGCTAAAGCTAACTCTCTCTCCTCTGCTCTCATCCTTCTAGATCTATCGGCTGCCTTCGATACTGTGAACCATCAGATCCTCCTCTCCACCCTCTCCGAGTTGGGCATCTCCGGCGCGGCCCACGCTTGGATTGTGTCCTACCTGACAGGTCGCTCCTACCAGGTGGCGTGGCGAGAATCTGTCTCCCTCACCACGCGCTCACCACTGGTGTCCCCCAGGGCTCTGTTCTTGGCCCTCTCCTATTCTCGCTATACACCAAGTCACTTGGCTCTGTCATAACCTCACATGGTCTCTCTTATCATTGCTATGCAGACGACACACAATTAATCTTCTCCTTTCCCCCTTCTGATGACCAGGTGGCGAATCGCATCTCTGCATGTCTGGCAGACATATCAGTGTGGATGACGGATCACCACCTCAAGCTGAACCTCGGCAAGACGGAGCTGCTCTTCCTCCCGGGGAAGGACTGCCCGTTCCATGATCTCGCCATCACGGTTGACAACTCCATTGTGTCCTCCTCCCAGAGCGCCAAGAACCTTGGCGTGATCCTGGACAACACCCTGTCGTTCTCAACTAACATCAAGGCGGTGGCCCGTTCCTGTAGGTTCATGCTCTACAACATCCGCAGAGTACGACCCTGCCTCACACAGGAAGCGGCGCAGGTCCTAATCCAGGCACTTGTCATCTCCCGTCTGGATTACTGCAACTCGCTGTTGGCTGGGCTCCCTGCCTGTGCCATTAAACCCCTTCAACTCATCCAGAACGCCGCAGCCCGTCTGGTGTTCAACCTTCCCAAGTTCTCTCACGTCACCCCACTCCTCCGTTCTCTCCACTGGCTTCCAGTTGAAGCTCGCATCCGCTACAAGACCATGGTGCTTGCCTACGGAGCTGTGAGGGGAACGGCACCTCAGTACCTCCAGGCTCTGATCAGGCCCTACACCCAAACAAGGGCACTGCGTTCATCCACCTCTGGCCTGCTCGCCTCCCTACCACTGAGGAAGTACAGCTCCCGCTCAGCCCAGTCAAAACTGTTCGCTGCCCTGGCCCCCCAATGGTGGAACAAACTCCCTCACGACGCCAGGACAGCGGAGTCAATCACCACCTTCCGGAGACACCTGAAACCCCACCTCTTTAAGGAATACCTAGGATAGGTTAAGTAATCCCTCTCACCCCACCCCCCCTAAGTTTTAGATGCACTATTGTTAAGTGACTGTCCCACTGGATGTCATAAGGTGAATGCACCAATTTGTAAGTCGCTCTGGATAAGAGCGTCTGCTAAATGACTTAAATGTAAATGTAAATGTTATATCATGGAACACAATCTGTACTATCAACTGGTTATATGATATCATGGAACACACTAATATCAACTGGTTATATTATATCATGGAACACAATCTGTACTATCAACTGGTTATATTATATCATGGAACACACTAATATCAACTGGTTATATTATATCATGGAACACACTCTGTACTATCAACTGGTTATATTATATCATGGAACACAATCTGCAATATCAACTGGTTATATTATATCATGGAACACAATCTGTACTATCAACTGGTTATATTATATCCTGGAACACAATCTGTACTATCAACTGGTTATATTATATCATGGAACACAATCTGTACTATCAACTGGTTATATTATATCATGGAACACACTAATATCAACTGGTTATATTATATCATGGAACACACTAATATCAACTGGTTATATTATATCATGGAACACACTAATATCAACTGGTTATATTATATCATGGAACACACTCTGTACTATCAAATGGTTATATTATATCATGGAACACAATCTGCAATATCAACTGGTTATATTATATCATGGAACACAATCTGTACTATCAACTGGTTATATTATATCATGGAAGACAATCTAATTGTAACATAAAACACACTGTTCTAACAGGGCACACACACTGACTTCAAATGCAGACACCCTTTAAATGCACACACAGTCACTTTGTGAAAACCCACTTAGTCCAGGCTACACTATGTATAGTATAGTACCCTGGCTTCCCCTGCCTCCCGATCCAATGGCTGTGTCCCAAATGGCTCCTATCACTATGTATAGTATAGTACCCTGGCTCCTATCACTATGTATAGTATAGTACCCTGGCTCCTATCACTATGTATAGTATAGTACCCTGGCTTCCCCTGCCTCCCGATCCAACAGCTGTGTCCCAAATGGCTCCCATCACTATGTAGTGGAATCCTTTTGACCAGGACACGGAGGCACTATATAGGCCATAGGGGGCCATTAAGGACCCAGCCTGCATCACAAAGCCCTAGCTAGCTAGGAGACATGTTTTTTTCATGTCCTTTGTTTCCGCTCCAATCGTGCTTCACTAAATCAAACGCAGCACAATGCATTTCCCCCTTCAGTCGTTTATTCACTCTGGGCTGGACAACATTAATAAAACAACCTTTCAGTGAGGCAGAGTGCAGCTGTGTGTGTGTGTGTGTGTGTGTGTGTGTGTGTGTGTGTGTGTGTGTGTGTGTGTGTGTGTGTGTGTGTGTGTGTGTGTGCGTGTGCGTGTGCGTGTGCGTGTGCCTGTGCCTGTGCCTGTGCCTGTGTCTGTGTCTGTGTCTGCGTGCGTGTGCGTGTGTGTGCGTGTGTGTGTGGTGCTAAAGAGAGCAGGGCAGGGGAAGGAGGCTGATTAAAGCTTTTAAACGCTTCCCTCCATCAACACCTCCACCACCACAGAACAGAACGGACCAGAGCAGAACAGAGCAGAACAGAACAGAGCAGAACAGAGCAGAACAGAGCAGAACAGAACAGAACAGAACAGAGCAGAACAGAACAGAGCAGAGCAGAACAGAACAGAGCAGAGCAGAGCAGACCAGACCAGAACAGAACAGAACAGAACAGAACAGAACAGAGCAGAACAGAGCAGAGCAGAGCAGACCAGACCAGAACAGAACAGAGCAGAACAGAACAGAACAGAACAGAGCAGAACAGAGCAGAACAGAGCAGAGCAGAACAGAACAGACCAGAACAGAACAGAGCAGAACAGAACAGAGCAGAACAGAGCAGAACAGAGCAGAACAGAACAGAGCAGAACAGAACAGAACAGACCAGAACAGAACAGAACAGAGCAGAGCAGAACAGAGCAGAACAGAGCAGAACAGAGCAGAGGTGCAATGAGGCAGGCTATAAGGCTATAAGGCTTTGTTTTAGGATGCTGAGGAGAAGCTTGTGCCTCTTTCTTTCCTTCGTGTTTGTCTTCATTTTAAAGCAATACACAACTTCTCTGACAGAAACAGAATATGTGGCATCAATATTAGTCAGACACATGTATTCTGCTGACAACATTTACTCCACATTGTCAATAGAAACACGTTGGTCATAAAGTCAGTCTTGTGAGTTTGTCATGACTGACTTGAGGGTTGAGTTGTGATTTTGTCATGACTGACTTGAGGGTTGACAATGCCCACTAACACGGGATACACAGCTGTGTGGATTGCTCTCTATCCAATCCTAGAACACAGACACCTACTACCACAGAATACAGACACCTACCACCACAGAACACAGACACCTACCACCACAGAACACAGACACCTAATACCACAGAACACAGACACCTACCACCACAGAACACAGACACCTACCACCACAGAACACAGACACCTACCACCACAGAACACAGACACCTACCACCACAGAACACAGAAACCTACCACCACAGAACACAGACACCTACCACCAATAGAACACAGACACCTACCACCACAGAACACAGACACCTACTACCACAGAACACAGACACCTACCACCACAGAACACAGACACCTACCACCACAGAACACAGACACCTACCACCACAGAACACAGACACCTACCACCACAGAACACAGACACCTACTACCACAGAACACATACACCTACCACCACAGAACACAGACACCTACCACCACAGAACACAGACACCTACCACCACAGAACACAGACACCTACCACCACAGAACACAGACACCTACTACCACAGAACACAGACACCTACTACCACAGAACACAGACACCTACTACCACAGAACACAGACAACAGACACCTACCACAGAACACAGACAACAGACACCTACCACAGAACACAGACAACAGACACCTACCACAGAACACAGACAACAGACACCTACCACAGAACACAGACACCTACTACCACAGAACACAGACAACAGACACCTACTACCACAGAACACAGACACACGTCTTAGGAAGTGATACTGGCTTTGGTCCTACGGTGTTTCATGGGGGACAAAGGTCAGTAACTGCAACATCAAACCAAACCCCCAAGACTGAAATCTAGTTATTCTTAATGAGCAACAGAGAAACATGAGGAATATCTCTCTCTCTCTCTCTCTCTCTCTCTCTCTCTCTCTCTCTCTCTCTCTCTCTCTCTCTCTCTCTGTCTCTCTCTGTCTCTCTCTCTCTCTGTCTCTCTCTGTCTCTCTCTGTCTCTCTGTCTCTCTCTCTCTCTCTCTCTCTCTGTCTCTCTCTCTCTCTGTCTCTCTCTCTCTCTCTCTCTCTCTCTCTCTCTGTCTCTCTCTCTCTGTCTCTCTCTCTCTGTCTCTCTGTCTCTCAATTCAATTCAATTCAATTCAATTTGCTTTACTGTCATGACGTAACAATGTACATATTACCAAAGCTTACTTTGGATATTTACAATATTAAGATAATAAGAATCAAAATTGTCAACAGGACAACAGTAACAACAATAACCAAGGGTCAAAATAATCATACATTCAACAATAACAATAAGCATACAGTAGAGGACATGTGTAGGTTGACTGGTCTGTCAGACACTGTCCCTCATCTTATGTCAGGCAGCGATGTAGTGCGCTGCCACCCCCAGCTCTCTGTCCCCTCTCCCAACAGGACGGGTAGCCTACTCTCATCAGAGAGGTATTTGAAACCTTGAATAAGGGTTTCAAATTTGGGGAAATGTCACTCTCTAATTGTTTTATATTTTTCCATTTTGTCAGGAAATGCAGCTCTGTCTCAGGTTCTGCTGTGGTACAGTGGTTGCACAGCCTTTCCTCTACAGGGAGCCAGGTTTTCCTGTGTCTATCCTTCTCAATGTCAAGGCTGTGCTCACTGAGCCTGTACTTTGTCAAGGTTTTTCTAAGGTTGTTATTAGTAACCATGGTCAAATAGTTAGCTACAGTGTACTATCGATTTAGGGCCAGATAGCACTGCATTTTGCTTTGTGCTTGTGCCTGTGTTTCCCAATAAGCAATGTAGTTCTGTTTTGACTGTGTTTGTCATTTGGTTTATTCTGATTGATTGGATGTTCTGGTCCTGATGCTTCAGTGTGTTAGTAGAACAGGTTTGTGAACTCAGCCCCAGGACCAGCTGGATGAGGGGACTATTTTCTTTGCTCAGCTCTTGGCTTTGCAGGGCTTGGTAATGATATGAGAGGTCACTGTATTTTAGATGTTTCCAAAACTTAATTGCTCTTTCTTGGGTTTTTAAAATGAGTGGATATTGGCCTAATTCTGCCCTGCATGCATTATTTGTAGTTTTCCTCTGGACATGTAGGAGAATCTTACAGAACTCTGCATGCAGGGTTTCAATGGGGTGTTTGTCCCATTTAGTGAAATCTTGTTTTGCAAGTGGACCCCACACCATAAAGTGCAACTGGTTCAATGACACGTTCAATTAGTTTTGGACAAATTTTAATAGCTATTTCAATTTCAACTTGTTGTTTAATGGTGTAGAATGCCCTGCTAGCATGCCATGCTAGAATCTAGAATGCCCTCTCTCCCCCCCCCCCTCTCTCTCTGTTTTAAAGTAAGGTCCTGCTCCCTTCCTCCTTTGTGTCTTGTCTGTGTTTGATGGAGAGGGTGACGATGGGTCCAGAGCCTCAGAGCCAGGGGATAACAGGCTTTAATAAAGCCAGGGATCGATTGACAGACCCGGGGAGGGAGGGCTGTTCTCTTTTCCTTTTCATTAAAACCCTTCACCTCCCCTTCCTGTTCTGTCAGTCTTCTCCACATTGTCAGCTCTCTTCAATTCCTCTACCAAATCATCTGTTCTACTTGCTATACAACAGCCTTTTCTCTTTTTGGGCTGTTTTGTGTTCCTGTGTTGAATTGTGTTGTACTTAAAGAAAATGTGCACATACTGGTAACAGTGCATACACACACACACACACACACACACACACACACACACACACACACACACACACACACACTATATTTTCCAACCACAAGCTATCCTTTCCAATCTCTCAGGCATTCAGGTACGTTAGTCTCCCGCAATGATTGGGAAAAATTGTAATGACTGTTTTTAATTGAATTTTTATAGAACTAAACATTATCCAGAGCAACTTCATTATTCAAATATAAACTCACTGAGTCATCCCGAATGGCACCCTAGTCCCTATATAGTACACAACTGTTGACCAGGGCCCATAGGGGAATATGGTACCGTTTGGGTCAGAACCTCTCTGTCGTCCCTGACAACGTCCCCACAGAACCTCTCTGTCGTCCCTGACGAGGTCCCCACAGGCTCTACATCATGTTGAGACGTCTACCACAATGAAACAGAAACCAGAACATCATTTCTTCAAAGGCCTGTTCTGTCTCTCCCAAGTTAACGTCACTTGGCCAACAATATAGTCCTGTATTGAGGACAATGACACCTAGAATGGAGCCGGGAGGCTTCTAGCGGTGACGTTATGAAACTGTAGTGAAAATAAAGGCATATGTCTGGTCTCAATAAGTCCTATATTCCATCTGCCCTCATTCAGAAACAGAGTACCTACTCAAACAGAGTTGGGATCAATTTCACTTCAATTCAGTCAATTCAGGAAGTAAACTGAAATTCCAATTCTTGAATTTAATGGGTTTGAAATGGAATTGACCCCAACTGTGCCTTATTCTTCCAAGATGATATTGTATTGGTCCTGGCTCATAGCAAGCACTAGGCTACAGGTCAGTTAGCAGTATTGGTAACTATGCTACAAGTCAGTTAGATGTATTGGTAACTGGGCTACAAGTCAGTTAGATGTATTGGTAACTAGGCTACACGTCAGTTAGCTGTATTGGTAACTAGGCTACATGTCAGTTAGCTGTATTGATAACTAGGCTACATGTCAGTTAGCTGTATTGGTAACTAGGCTACATGTCAGTTAGCTGTGTTGGTAACTAGGCTACATGTCAGTTAGTTGTATTGGTTACTAGACTACACGTCAGTTAGCTGTATTGGTTACTAGGCTACATGTCAGTTAGCTGTATTGGTTACTAGGCTACATGTCAGTTAGCTGTATTGGTTACTAGGATACACGTCAGTTAGCTGTATTGGTTACTAGGATACATGTCAATTAGCTGTATTGGTTACTAGACTACATGTCAGTTAGCTGTATTGGTTACTAGGCTACACGTCAGTTAGCTGTATAGGTTATGTCTTATAGTACCAGGCTACACATCAGTTAGCTGTATTGGTAACCAGGCTACATGTCAGTTAGCTGTATTGCTTACTAGGCTACACGTCAATTAGCTGCATTGGTTATGTCTTATAGCACTAGGCTACATGACAGTTAGCTGTATTGGTTACTAGGCTACACGTCAATTAGCTGTATTGGTTAGTAGGCTACATGACAGTTAGCTGTATTGGTTAGTAGGCTACACGTCAGTTAGCTGTATTGGTTACTAGGCTACACGTCAGTTAGCTGTATTGGTTACTAGGCTACATGACAGTTAGCTGTATTGGTTACTAGGCTACACGTCAGTTAGCTGTATTGGTTACTAGGCTACACGTCAGTTAGCTGTATTGGTTACTAGACTACACGTCAGTTAGCTGTATTGGTTACTAGGCTACACGTCAGTTAGCTGCATTGGTTATGTCTTATAGCACTAGGCTACATGACAGTTAGCTGTATTGGTTACTAGGCTACACGTCAGTTAGCTGTATTGGTTACTAGGCTACACGTCAGTTAGCTGCATTGGTTATAGTCTTACGTCAGTTAGCTGTATTGGTTACTAGGCTACACGTCAGTTAGCTGCATTGGTTATGTCTTATAGCACTAGGCTACATGACAGTTAGCTTCTATCATATCACATGAGTATAACATGAACATGAGTACAGGACAGATCTAGACTGGTGGACAGACACTGGTGGAGTACAGGACAGATCTAGACTGGTGGACAGACACTGGTGGAGTACAGGACAGATCTAGACTGGTGGACAGACACTGGTGGAGTACAGTCTCTAGACTGGTGGACAGACACTGGCAGAGCTACAGGACAGATCTAGACTGGTGGACAGACACTGGTGGAGTACAGGACAGATCTAGACTGGTGGAGGGTGGAGTACAGGACAGATCTAGACTGGTGGACAGACACTGGTGGAGTACAGGACAGATCTAGACTGGTGGACAGACACTGGTGGAGTACAGGACAGATTAGACTGGGGACAGACACTGGTGGAGTACAGGACAGATCTAGACTGCATTGGTGGATGGACAGATCTAGACTGGTGGACAGACACTGGTGGAGTACAGGACAGATCTAGACTGGTGGACAGACACTGGTGGAGTACAGGACAGATCTAGACTGGTGGACAGACACTGGTGGAGTACAGGACAGATCTAGACTGGTGGACAGAACACTGGTGGAGTACAGGACAGATCTAGACTGGTGGACAGACACTGGTGGAGTACAGGACAGATCTAGACTGGTGGACAGACACTGGTGGAGTACAGGACAGATCTAGACTGGTGGACAGACACTGGTGGAGTACAGGACAGATCTAGACTGGTGGACAGACACTGGTGGAGTACAGGACAGATCTAGACTGGTGGACAGACACTGGTGGAGTACAGGACAGATCTAGACTGGTGGACAGACACTGGTGGAGTACAGGACAGATCTAGACTGGTGGACAGACACTGGTGGAGTACAGGACAGATCTAGACTGGTGGACAGACACTGGTGGAGTACAGGACAGATCTAGACTGGTGGACAGACACTGGTGGAGTACAGGACAGATCTAGACTGGTGGACAGACACTGGTGGAGTACAGGACAGATCTAGACTGGTGGACAGACACTGGTGGAGTACAGGACAGATCTAGACTGGTGGACAGACACTGGTGGAGTACAGGACAGATCTAGACTGGTGGACAGACACTGGTGGAGTACAGGACAGATCTAGACTGGTGGACAGACACTGGTGGAGTACAGGACAGATCTAGACTGGTGGACAGACACTGGTGGAGTACAGGACAGATCTAGACTGGTGGACAGACACTGGTGGAGTACAGGACAGATCTAGACTGGTGGACAGACA